>NW_009942314.1:36871-78498 GCF_000696875.1 Nestor notabilis | reverse complement strand
TTTTATGTTGAGGACACCAGAACCGGACACAATACTCCAGGTGAGGTCTCACAAGAGCAGAGTAGAGGGGCAGGATCACCTCCTTCAACCTGCTGGTCAATCTTCTTTTGATGCAGCCCAGGATACGGTTGGTTTCTGGGCTGCAAGCGCACACTGAAGCTGGCACGTGTCCAGTTTCTCATCAACCACCACCCCCAAGTCCTTCTCCGCAGGGCTGCTCTGAATCTCTTCTCTGCCCAACCCGTAGCTGTGCCTGGGACTGCCCCGACCCAGGCGTAGGACCTTGCACATGTCTTGGTTAAACTTCATGAGGTTGGCATCAGCCCACCTCACAAGCATGTCCAGGTCCCTCTGGATGGCATCCCTTCCCTCCAGCGTATCAACCAAGCCACACAGCTTGGTGTCATCGGCAAACTTGCTGTGGGCGCCTCAATCCCACTGTCCATGTCACCGACAAAGATGTTGAACAACACAGGTCCCAACACCGATCCCTGAGGGACACCACTCGTTACTGGTCTCCAACTGGACACTGAACCGTTGACCACAACTCTTTGCACACAGCCATCCAGCCAGTTCTTTATCCACTGAGTGGTCCATCTATCAAGTTGATGTCTCTCCAATTTAGAGACAAGGATGTTGTGCGGGAGAGTGTCCAACATTTTGCACAAGTCCACGTAGGTGACATCAACTGCTCTGCCCCTGTCCATCAGTTCCGTAAAAGGATACTTGGAGCTGTGCAGTGGTAGAGCAGAAGCTTGGGTAGTTCTCACTGCATTTAATTTTTATGTGAAATTTTTCGCTGGGGGCAATAGTATCATTGGAACCAGCTAAAGATTTCACATAAAAATCAAATCAGAGCATTATTAGAGTACTGCACACATGTGCCCAGTGTTGCTTTTCCACTTTCCTTGAAACAACAGAAGAAAATGACACAGTCGCATCAGGTAGAGAAGGTAGCCACTGTAAAATGTTGCTTCCAACAGCACAGGTATTTTATCTCCTTTGGTAGCTCCCTGACTACCTATTCAATCACCCTGAACACAGCACCATTTGCAGCATTCCCCAGAAAGCACATCAGTGTTGTAGTGCTACACTAAAAGGCCAGTGTGTGACATGTTTGCTGACTGGACGTTGTTCAGTTACAAATAGGCTGGATTTTGCTCTAATTTAAGTCCATTCATCTGGCTTTGAGCAAGGAAGTTAAACGTGTCATCCCATGCCTTTGTAAGAATACTACAAATATCTGAAGAAATAAATTGGGAAAGAGGTTTCTGACTTGTTAAAAACTTGAATTCTTGGGTAAATAAAATTTGCAGAAATCTCCTTGTGTTGCCATATGTTTATTTTTCCAAAGTCATCACCGCAGGGGTTTGTTTTGAGGGAAGTTCACTTTCAGATGATATACAACAGGGTCAGTCCATGAGGGAGAGCTATAAATAAATCAAAGGTTTCAATTATTTTCTGCAAACAAAAAATACACCAGGTAGGACCTTATTTCCCTAAGGAAGGGTATAGGCTTATAAACCTAAAGAGAAAATGCAAATAGTTGGGGAAATGGATTGAAGGATTTCTGTCTGCTTTCACAGCTGGTTTAAAAGCGCAATGGAAATCGAAAGATACTCATCAAATTCAATAGGCTTTGAAACAGTCTTGCGTATTTTTATTTTCTAGATACAAATGCAAATTTGCAAAGTTGAACAAAGTTCTTCCAGGGCCTAACTTACTGTAGAACTTGAGAGACAGCTTGAGGAGAGAAGAGTATATTGCAAAAAATCTAATGTTGTTTCAGGTTCACTTTCAGCTTGACTAAGCCTAATTAGCCAGTGATTAAGGGTCACTACAAGTGATGTTCCAAGGAAACTTGAGAGATGGAAGGAGTCAGGTACATTTCAGTGGGATTTGGGCACAGAAAATTGGACTGATTTGAATGCCAGCTCAAAATGCAATATGAACAGGAACAGTTAAAAATAATCTGCTAAATTATCCTTCAAATAACATTCAAATCATAAATTAACGTTCAGTGAATATCTGATGATGACAGAGACACTGCGGTGACAAGCATCCTGATAAAAGGTGTGAAGATGAAGAACAGAGGGATATTTAAAAATCTGTCTCCAGTCTGTGCAGGAAGGGTTTATTTCCCTATGAAGATGTGACAAAAATAAAAATATACCCATAGCTTTATATTCCCTAATCTCCTAATCAAGAAAATCCTGACTGCACAATATTAGAGAATATGAAAGCACAGATATAGCTGGCTTCAATTGCACACATAGATGCTGCAAATACAGGGATAGGCATGGCTGTTACTGAGTTACTCATTAGGAACCCAAAAAAGCGAGTTCAGGACACTCAAGAGTTGAGCCACAAACCAAAACTCACTGCAGCAGATATGCTTTCAGCAGGTTCATCAGATTACAGTTGTCTTAAGCCACATAGAAGGAGAGCTCAAAAATGAGGAAACTAATGAAAGAGGTCAGAACTAAGGAAAGCAATAGTTTTGAACTGTCTATGGACCCTCAATGAAAGACATTGTGCTCACATTCAAGAAGTCAGGGCAGAAATGAAGTACATGTGAACCACTGATCTCAGTCCCACTGAAATTAACTGCAGTTCTGATAATCACCATGGTAAGCAAGCCTACAATACATGGTCACATCCCAGGTTTGAAACACTTCATTTTTCTATTTCCTTAGCCATTTCTGAGTTATTACACTGGTCTTGGTACAGAGCAGGGTGGCTGCTCACAATCAGAAAATGATGAGATACAGCCCTGTCAGGGGCTGGAGTTCCCCTCCACTCTCATTCTCTCTGTCCCAGTGGTGCAGTTTCACCCAAGCAGAGGTGGCCTCCCAAGCCCCTGCGACTGATTTCATTCAGTTGGTCTTTAACAGAGACAAGTCAAACAGCACCTTTGAAAAACAACACATCTTCTTCCAGAGGATCTGGGCAGCATTTCAGGGGAAGGGGGCACTTAAGGAGAACTTCCAAAGGGGGTTTCATCATGGCAAAAACCAGAACAACCCTGAGGAAAGCGCTCAGCTTCTGCTGACAGGAAAGATAAAGTTTCTGGGTAAAAGACTAAAAGCTTCTAGAGTCTCCAAAATTAATTATCAAACAAAGCCAGCTCAAGTCTCAATCACATACAGGATAAGAAGGCTGCAGGGGTTTCAAAATGGCTTCAAACAGCACAATTTGTGCAGCTCAGCTCATTTTAGTGGGTTCAGGTCCTGGGTGGAGATGTCTGATCACTACAGGAAACCTCATTTTATTCTGTTTTGATTGACACATTCACAAATTTGGAGACACTAGTCTTATGTAAGGGGCTTAATTAAGGAAGATTAGTACAGTCAGTGAAACCTGGTGGTCTCTGTAATGTGCTCTGGATCTTTCAGCCAAACCAAGTCAGGGATATTTCATGTTAGCTCTCTCCCTTTTGTTCGTAAGAATAACTCCATGCAGCTATAACTGGAGATGCATATTTGCCAATGAATTTGTGTTAAGCGGACACTTCACCTAAAGAGAGATGCCTAGGTCCCATTTAAAAAAGTATAATAAACCAAAATCACCAAAAGAGAAAACAAACAAAGAAACTAACAAACAACCAAAAAAGACTAAACCAAAAGCAAAACAACAACAAAAAGTAGTGAGTAGTATTTTAAACTCCTTTTTAAAAATGGATGTGACGCTTGTTGCCTTTCCTGTCAGGCATCATTTAGCTAAACATTTGGAGGTCGCCCACGCAAAAAAGTTCTGCTTACATCATTAGTCACCTCCATCTGCCAGCAAATAAATCCCACTCAGCTGTTTGTTGAGCCAGCAGAAATACGGCAGGGCTAACAGTTTTATTCTTTGAAAATCTCCCCATTCAGGCTCTATTTTGTTTGAATACAAAGGGATTTACTGAGAGGGGAAGTATCTATTTCATGCCTGCAGATCGGAATTCAAAGAACTGATTTGACAGGCAGAGATACAAGGGGCAGGCAAAGGTAGTGATAAAAGTACTAATCACATAATTTAGCAACAATTTCATTCACACACGTCTCTGACCTGCCATGTAACTTTTCACTTGGATTGTTACAAAGAGAAGAATTGCACATTTCTACAGTGGTAGTTTATAGCGGCATAGTTCAGATGTGGTACAAGTTTTTATTGATAGTTCTACTTAGGTAGTTGGATACATTGTGATAATACCAAATTGACTCACTTGTAGAAGGTTCAGAGTTTTCTAATTCAAGATTCACATCTTTACTTTACTAGTTTCGGAAAGATAAAGCATGAACAAAAGGGGACCATTTGCATGTCTAAATGCTACAGGATTTGATCTGAAGTTATTCCTCTTCCTGATATCATTTTCATTTGGAATGGTGTAACCAACAGTGAATATTTTATCATTGGATTTTCTCAAAATGAAAATTACCATTAAAAAGTTGAAGTAACCTAAGGCTTAAAGCCCAGGTGAAGGTGTAGCAAATTAAGATTAGCATGACAATACTTTAAGCCTGAAAGAAGGATCCAGACCCTTAGATTCAGGCCAGCTCTAGTGCTGCATATGAGGATGTATTACAAAGAAGATGTCCGTATGTCCAATAGTGACCAAACAGAATAGTGATATCCTGCTGTCCTCATTCACCTTGGTGCAAGCCTGAAATAAGTGCAGCTACTCCCTATGTACAGCTGAATTAGGAGACAAACACACTGTACTTCTGTATGAATTATCTTTCTAATTTACTGGAATTAAATAACTCCTTAAATGAAAGAAAACTATTTTTTTCCTGTTTTCTCAAAGGCAAAATCCCCCAAATATAGTTCTCATACATCAGTCATGGTACATGGCAGTCTCTCTCTATTCTCTATTAGACTCTGTCCTGGTGATATAAACTGTTTACAAAGCAAGCAGGATGTGACTGGTTTTCTCTCCATCGTATGAAATAAATTCTGGAATGTTTGGATACATTATGATCATTATGAAATAAAATTTGTAATGTGTTTTTTGGTTGGTTGGTTTTTTTTTTTTTTGTAGATTCCTCGAAAGACTGTTAGTTTTGATGATTAATTTGCAATTTCATTCCAGCAGGAGCCATGCTGTTCACAGGTTTTATTTGGCTTAAAACAGTCATTAAGAAGCTGTTTCCCCTCTTTCCCAATGTTCCTCAGAAAGAAATATTTCACAGTGAGAAACCCTGCCACCAGCTGTATCATGCATTTGAAACCCATAAAGAACCAAGTTCAAATGAGGAGAATCAACTTTTTCAACTAGAAATCCAATTGGCCTGCAGAATGCAATACTGCCACCCAGTTGAGTATGTGCTAGTCCCACAACTGCTTCTTAATTCTGCACCACAATGAAAAAGTACCTAAACAAAAAACCCCACGGAAATCCTCCAAAAAAGCTGTGCTTTTCCCCATGATTTATTCCACTATTGTTCAAGGCCTTCTCCAGCTGGGAGGTAGCTGGCTGCAAAGTTGGAACTCAGCAGGAGTGAGACATGATATGCTTTCTAAGGCAATCACCATAAATCATCTCAACCAAACAGATAATTTTAGATCATTACAGCTTTAAAAGTTACACTTACTGAGTTTCAGCATTGCACCATACCTGGTAAATGGCTGTTCATTTTTGCTACTATACCAGGCATTTTGAATATTTCTGATTTGAAGATATCGAGCCCAATATTTATCAGCTGTAAAGATTTGATAAAGCTGACAGAAGATGGAAGTGGACAAAGTATGTTTCAAAACAACATCGGTGATTAATCAGTGAGCTGCCCAAGTCCAAGATCTGGAGCACAGAAACATTCTACCAATTTAGAAGTTGGCATCTAACTCAAATGTAATTCTAAACTATCAGTAATGATTCTAAGTAGTCAGTTTTAAGTATAAAAAATATTTCATATTGGCTTTAACCTTAAAAATATTTGGTGTCCCTATCATTTAAGCTAGAAATCATCATACTTGAAAATTACCAGTAATTAACTTTACTACATTTGTTTGTTTAATGAATGTAAAGACTCTGCTATGCTCTGTGGAATTATAAGTGGACATTTCTGTTCCAAGAAATTTACAGTAAGAAAGCAGCACAGAAAATACTGTACGCAAACCAAAGTGCTGGAGGTAGGTCACTTCATTGCCATTCTAGGTCATTCTTATTTTTCCTAAGGAATCCTGCTCTGTTTGCTTGTGTGTCTGTTTATAATAGGTGATCCTTTCACCTCATCTCATCCCAATAGATTTAACCTCATTAGCCAATACAAGAATGAATCTGTTGGTAGCTGGTGAGAGGTAGAAGCCACCCAGAGAATGGAGTCTCTCTCTGACCTCTTGCAGATAGAAAAATGCTGTGAGGATGACACTCAGCATAACCCAGAGCATCCCAACAAAAAGATGATTATGACCAGCCTAACTGAGTAACATCTTCAGCCAAGATTTATGTTTTGTGAATTGCTAGAGAATTCCTCTTACAATTTACCAGAGAAATCAATTCTTCAAGTCTCTCACCCTTAGGAATTTTCTGGTGTCCAGAACGTGAGACTAAAATTTTCCGGTGTGTTGTAGTGTTCATCAGGTGTTCATCCTGTATTGATCCACAGGAGCATGCTAGTGCACCTTCCTGCTACAGTCTTAGCATAACCTCACTGAAATCATGAAGGAAGCTAAAATCCATGAGAAGTCATACTCACTTAGATTCAAGCATATGCCTAAAGTACTCATTTATGGTAATTAATGATGCCACACCTGTCAGGAAGTGGTACATGTTAAGAATAATATGCAGCAAAAGAGGGATGGGAACTCCAGTACAGAAGCCACTTTGTGAAGATTTGGAACTATGAGGAAGATGAGATGATTCTGAGTTTGGGCAGAGCAAAGGATCACATGTGGGTGAGAGCAAAGGCAGTGCTGGGTGAAGAGGAAGAGAGAAGGTCCAAAATTGAGGTAGGAAAAGAGGTGTCTGTCATGGTTTAAGCCCAGTCAATAACTTGGCACCATGCAGCCATTCACTCACACACCTCCTTCTTTCCCCTCCCCTCTGGGCAGGCTGGGGAGGAGAACTGAAAGAATGTAAACCCCATGGTTTGAGCTAAGAAGAGTTTAATAACTGAAGTATAATGCAAAACTAATAATAATAATAATGATAATGATAAGGGAAAATCTGAAAATTAAGGGGGGGAAAGGAAAAGGAAATAATAAACACAAATGACGCACAATACAATTGCTCACCACCCACCAACCGATACCCAGCCCAACCCGAACAGTGACCTGGGCCTTCCAGGTGACTCCCCTCAGTTTACATACTGGGCATGACGTGCTGTGGTATGGAATACCCCTTTGGCCAGTTTGGGTCAGGTGTCCTGTCTCTGCTTCCTCCCAGCTTCTTGTGCCCCTCCTCTCTGGCAGAGCATGAGAGACTGAAAAGTCCTTGATTGGGTTAAGCATTACTTATGAACAACTAAAACATCGGTGTGTTATCAGCGTTGTTCTCAGACTAAAGCCAAAACCACAGCACTGCACCAGCTACTAAGAAGGAGAAAAAAAAAATAACTGTTACAGCTGAGCCCAGGACAGTGTCCCAGAGTCCATGGGAGAACAATATTGAACCTGATTGACAACATGAGCAGGAGCCAAGGCTGGACCTAAGAGGAGCAGAGACTCAAGGGAGCAAGGAGTACCACACCGACCAAGGGGCATTGGTTGCCACCACATGATATTCAAAGCCAAAGTTTGAGGCATGTGAAATAAGATTCATGTGGCTATCTATCTGCAAAGCCTGGTTTGTCATTCTTGTATTAGGATGAGAAGAATGGAGTTTTGGAAGGATGACTGCTGGTTATCAGAAGGAGAAGACTTTTAAAAAGCTAGGTGAGATAGACGCCATTGTAGAGATGGGCTTGGAAGGAAACACACCACATACACACCCCCAGATGAAGAATAAGCAAGCTTCAATAATAGCCTCCATGTGTAGAAGGGACTGAATGTTTCATGGGAAGCTGAACAAGGCAAATGGGGCAGAGAGAAGAGTTTTGGCAGAAATGGAACCAGCAGACAAAATTCAGGGTTAGTTTTCATCCTGTCAGTACTCAGCACAAGTGTTCATGGGGAAACATGCCAGAAACCACTGGAAATGCAAGGCCTAAGAATAGTACAGAGAGAGAAAAAAAAGCTGCACTTGTCCAGCAGATTCTTTCCTCCTTTTTATCTAGGACAGGCCACCATAGTAAGCTATTTCTCAAGAGAAACCAAGAACCTCTAAAGTGTCTGATTCTCTAAATGTCAGAAGACAGAAACCATCCTCATATTTCCATTGTGCAGTCATTCTGGCAATGTCACACCACACAGATAGGCAAAATTAACTGGATGAAAAGACGGTGTCATCTAAAATAAAACCACATGTGACTCAGCAGTTCTTATATACTTTGTAAAGCAAATGCTAGTAATTCAGTGGTCCTATAGCAAACTTCCTTTCCCCAGAGCGAACATTCAGCTAGGTCAGAAAGATTACTTGCTGAACAGGACATAGGACTTGATGTGGCAAATGAAGGCTGACAAGCCGATTGTGAAAAGCCAGTGTTTTTCTTTTAAAATCAGCTCCTCAATAACTACATGTGAACATCTAGATTCTTGTCTGTTTAAGTCTCAAGATTAAAAAAATAACGTTACGTTCCTGGATAAGGTTCTGGATGTTTTCCTCTTCTTTCAGAGAGGAATAGAGCACCAATAGCACAATCCACATTTCCCAAACTGTCTTACCCAATCTGCAATTAAATTAAAAAAATAACACCCCCTTCCCCAATCAAAAAGAGAATAAAATAAAGCTTATATATAAAACTAGAGTTTTACACCCTCACTAGTGTTATTTAGCTGAAGATATTTTTCCTGAACTCTGGCATTACAGACCAGGAGCTTTAGACAGTTTGGCAGTCAGTACCAATTGAAATGAGGATTACAAATTCTGATTTGTAACCGAGGCAAGCCTGCTCCTCTATGTCAAGGAGTTAGCCTTCATTTTGTGAGAGCTGTATGCGTAGGAAATCTGCAACAAAAATAGTATAGGAAACAGCAGATGTTTGTGGGAAGAAATCAAACAGGTGTCAAAACTAGCATTCCAGGAATGACACGAAGATGAAGAAAATACAGAATATGAGACGTGAACACCATGTATCTCTTTTCTGATAATGTACCATCTCCCCTCACTGATTTTGTAATGATCCTTCTGTTATTACCTTCATTGACTTGTACTGCATCAGCTTTCCTGATGCAGGAATTTCAAATTGGTCAGCCAACAAACAGGTTCTTTTGCAATGTATTGAAAACTAAAAAGTATGCCCTGCCCTTTTCATCATGTTGCATGTCGAATGAGATTCTAAGACAATACAGGACAAGTGTAAAAAGTGTGACTAGAGCTGCTCCCAGAGAAAGGAGCTGCAGACCACATGTGCGTCACACCTTCTAGCCAAAACCCACCCCACAGAGGAGGCATTGACTGTTATTTCACACTGGTGCACTTCCCAGCTTGTTGCTGCAAAGCAGAAAGCCTCTGCAATGCCACTCTAACTCTTGTAAAATAGAGTATCAGTTACATTAATGTTTTAAAGGAAACAGCAAATTTGTTGCAGCCCTTGGAGAGGAATCCAATGCAATGAGCGATGTTATGTTTCACTGCCAACAAAGGCTAGCACAGACAGTTTTGGATCTATTTAAGGAATAATAGAAACTAGAGACTCTCGGCTCAAGCTCTTTTCTTAATAGGTGTCACATCCCTTCTCACTTCTCACACAGATTTTCTCATGAAAACCCTTGTTTTTTGCTGATGGCGGGGGAAAAGAAACTACAACCAAAAAACCACCAGATCTGCTGCACATTGGGTAACTGCTGGGTTTCAGTAGCAGAAGAGTAGGGAAAAGGCAAAAAAGCAGTATTGACTGCTATTGTGCATGACACATGTTGATAAGGCTGTGGCACCCACCATGGAAATAAAGCAGGGACTCAAGGAAGTTTTACAGCCAGTGGTTTGGCTTTTGTAACAGAAACAATGAACAAATCCACAGGGGAGAAGAAAGTCTGTGGTGGTCCTCAATCTGTTTATAATATAGAATACTTGTTGGGTCTTATTTACAGTGTGCACCAGAGATGTATTGTTGCCTTGAATAATTACGCTGGCAAAAGTTTCCAGTGCAGACACTGTTTTATCACAGCACTAGTGCTCAGGCAAGCATGGCATCCCACCAAAAACTGTGAGAAGGCATAAGAGCTTTTATAGTTCCATCTGTATAAGCTACTTTAGCCCCATGCCACTGAAACAGTATAGCCTAAAGTGATCTGAAAGCCCTGTTTCACTCGGGGTCATGGGAAACCAAGGATGCAGGTAAAGAGACAAATGAGTTGGAGGAGTTTCATGTGCATGTGGGACACATAATAAAGTACTTGTGTGCATACCTTTGCACTGCCTCCATCTTGAAATTATACAGCTGATTATGACTAGGTAATTCAGATAAAGAAAGGAAAAATATTTAAAATTTAAACCAAATGCTTTTAATCTTAATATTTAATCTTTCAGTTAAAAAAGGATCTTGAAAAGACAGAACCTGTCATCCCTCATCTCTGAATTTATATTCCTTGCAAATATCTTGTGTCGAGTCGAAGTCTTTTTCCTCTGTAATCCCTTCAGACCTCATAACTGAGGAGTTAAGGTCCACTAACACAGGAGCTCTCCTACAGACCTCAGTGAACAGCAGATTGACCACTATGTGAATATAATGCTGTGTGCAGGAAACAGCTAATTAGCACCTCTTCCATCATTAACCTCTTCGCAGAGCACCTAGTGCGACCAGCGTTATTACTAAAGGCATTTACACTGATTTTCAGTCAGCCCAGAAAATGAGGGTTTGAACAGAGCACTTGTTCTTTTGTGGGAGGTCCTGCGTAGACTAAGCGTTAAAGACAGTTTGACAACTGCAGTCACTTTTAGCAGTGCTTCTGTGCTAATTCATCAGCCTGGTTAGGAAAGACTGCAGTATATTTTCATTTTCCAGTCTTTCTTGTATGTTACTCAGTGTTTGTATCTAATATATCCCCTTCAGCTACGTACTACACCAAATTGAGAGAGCACACCAAGCAGGGATTCAGATCTCCACCCTTCCAAGTCCAGCTCTTAGCAGCTGGATACTCAGTAACCTGTATGCTCACTGAGTGGGCCTCCTCTCTGCTCTTACACCACTCATGCTCTGTCCCAGAAAAGGAGGCCACAAGACATGTGAAGCTTTGCTCTCAGTTGCACCTGATGCCAGGAATGCAGACCGGCTCCAACAGGGTAGAAGGACAGAACTCGCGTGTACAAGAAAACCAAAGCCTGCTTGCTTCCATTGCTTTGCATGCTAGGCAAGGTGCATACAGTCCTCACCTCACTAGCATCTCTGGGAGCTAATCATAGTCCCAGAAATTTTGGGAATGAAAGGGTGATAAATGCACATTTCAGGTGAATCATTTGTTAGTAAAAAAAAAAAAAAAAAAAGAGCTAAAAAGCCCCAGCACAACAGAGTAAAGCAGGTGATTTGAAACAGAATGTGCTTTCCATTCTCTTTCCCAAAGAAATTCCCTCTCTCTCTGAGAGTTAGCTTTGGATATTTGAACTAATTCATGTCAAGGGCAGAATGTAGCCAAATGCCTTATCCTGGCTGTGTTCATTTTGAACAATAGCGAGTCATTTTATTGCATTCTAATATTGCTGTACATATCAGCACCTGTTGCATGTGCATATTTTAAGGTTTATGGGTTTATTGTTTTATTGTGAATTTCCTGCCCTTCCTTTATTGAAAACAGACAGCTGTGACTTTTCACACCTGCTTTAAAATTACATGCAATGGTTGTCACATTTTAGAACATCAGATGCAGGCAGTTTCAGCTTCCTGTCTAAAATTCGTCCTGCAGATTTTGTCACCTTGCGACCCCTTTTATAAGTTTAAAACACAAGTATTCAGTCCAGAGTGGCTGGCTGGTTTTCTTTACAGAGGTTTGAAACGCCATCGAGCCATTCTCTGGGTATTTTCACTTTGAGAAATTGTGGTACACTTTTCCTGTTATTTTTCTTTACATAGCTCAGTGCTTTTGGCAAGAGACTTTAAGGACCCAAGTTTGATACCACTGAACAGAAATAGTGCTCTAAAACTAATCAGGATTGGCCATGAATGCTCCATCTCTATAAGTTTTAGGCCAGGTTGATGGGGTCTTGGGTGACATGGGCTAGTGTGTGGTGTCCCTGCCCATGGGGGGTTGGAACTGGATGATCTTAAGGTCCTTTCCAACCAAAACGATTCTGTGATTCTATGATTTTGTAAAAATAAATAAATAAATAGATAGATAGATAGATCTGTTGTGATTCATTCTTATTTTAAGATAAACTGACATTGGATTAGCATAATTTAATATTTTAAAATGTAAACCTGCTAGCTATTTCCTCCACAGTTTTCCATAATGCAGTTTAGGCATTTCAGGAAAATGACGACTTCTATTAAATAATACCTCAATTATCGCAGAGGAGTGCTTTAAAGGAAATACAGCTCAGTAGTGGAAGGCTTAGAGAAAATACAAACCTGCTTTCTCATAGGATCTTTTTAAAATTCAAACCAGTCTTACCACAACCAAAAAAATCATAATGACACCTTTATAGAGACTCCTAGCCACTTGTTTCTATTGATGTGCATGGTCTCTTGAGCAACACCTTTACCTTCAAGCACAAGGTACTATCCCAATGGTACCAGCCAGCATTTGTGAGCTCTCACTGATGGGTGTGTTGGCCACCATGTTGCGATTTAATCACAGCCTGAAAGTATCTTCCCACTGCAGTTCTGATTTGAGCTAGGGCTGCTCTCAGCCTTCTCACCAGAAGCAACATGATGAAAAAAGTAGATGGAAAAAAACTGTAATGAAAACAAGTAGGCATAGGTTTGCTGTTGCTTGGGTAGTAACTTGCCAAGCTGAGAAGAACCCGGAGAGAGTGGGACAGAAATTCAAACTCTTTAACTTATGAATGACAACTTCTTTTCATCCAGGGTAGCCCAGGAAAAAGTGAGGAAACCATGCATAGCTGTGCTGGGATTTCCTGATGGCCCAGCACAGCTGCAGCACTACTGATGTGACCCACTGCAGAAGAACAGCCACGTACCTCCTGCACTCTCCTGCACCTGAGAGTGCAGGAGAAAGGAAGGGAGCAGATCATGCTGTCATGAAGCCTTCTCACTGGTACTGTGCTATCATCTGTTGGCCTGAGCTTCTTCACCAGTGTAGAAGTTTAGGTTATTACAAGGTACATTGACCTTGCAGGCAGACCCCTAGAGTGGCCTCCTGCCCTTTGAGGTGCTCTGACCGGTAGGACTGCCACCCATAGAGCACGTCTCTTTTTCTTTCTTGTTAGGGACGCAGCCATAAACTGTGAGTGCAAACATTAAGACCACAAGAAACTGTATAGGGAAACCAATAGTCTTACTCTTGAAAGGGAACAGTGTTGGCTGGCCCAAGCAGCCACTTAAAAATACAATTGGGACAGGAAAGACACAGCATGTGAGCAGACTGTCATGAATGGCTCTATTTAATGTGGGGGAAGAAGCAAAAATAGAGACTTCTAAAATAGCCAGGTCAGACATTCCCTTATAGAAAAGATCCCACAGCATGATCCTGAGATGTCCCTTGCCAAAAGCCAGTGCAGAGCCAGTGCTGCCTCTCCAGCCATTACTGCTCAAGCTTGGCTCAGTGTCTGGCAAAGAGCAGCATGTGCAACCTGGGCTGATGGGCATTACAGCAGGGTAGGATGCAAGTGGCATCAACAGAGCTCCTGGTGGAAAGAGCAAGTTTCTGTCTACAGACACAGAAATTGGATCAACTTACCCAAATCCAAATACTCAGGAAGAAACACATTCTTTTCTTCTGACTTTACAACCTGCCCTTTCTTCCACATGCATTCAGAAGAGAAAACTTGTGAGTGAATGGATGTGGTTTTATTTCTTAAGCTAGCCTTTGTCTTTTTAATTCCCTTGTTTCCTTTTCAGAAGGAACATTTTCCCCACCTTATTTAAGACTGGAAAGCATAGGAAACCCCTCTTTTCAAACAATACTTTTGGCTACAATACATGTATTTTGTAACTGTGTTTGTTTTAAATGCTGTCCAGCTAATCTGGTTATATCCTGGAGCCATTTTCCCTGGGTTTAGTTCTGAAACAAATGATGATTTATTTTCTGGTTGTTACTAAAGTGCATATAGATGTGATCTTTGAAGGACCCTCGTTTGTCATTCTACAGGACATTCGGCAATCAGGCACTAGAATCTAATCAAAGTGACTAAATTTTGTCAGCTGACTACAATATTACTTTCCAGAACTTTAAAGCAGTTCTCTGCAGCTGTATGTAAGTAACCTTTCTACTGGGAA
The DNA here is from genome assembly GCF_000696875.1 of Nestor notabilis. Lineage (NCBI taxonomy): Eukaryota > Metazoa > Chordata > Aves > Psittaciformes > Psittacidae > Nestor > Nestor notabilis. The sequence continues at coordinate 64,084 of NW_009942314.1, read as the reverse complement.
TTGATGTCTTCTAGGGTTCTGTGTTTTGGAGCAACATGTGTTGCAGGGACCTCATCAGCTGCCTATGGAAAACCATTTTGCTCTTAAAGCAAAACCATATGTCACACCAACGTAAGGAAAGCATTTGAAAAAAAGAAAAATGCCTTAGAAAGTGATGCTGAAAACTGTCAGACAGCTAGCCATGCACTGCAGGAGGTGGTAGCGGATTAGAGTCCCCTCAGAGCTATGGGGAGGCAAGAGCTCTGCAAAGGGATGAATTTCCATTTTTAACCTGTGAAGGCAGGAAGGGGGAAATAGAGCTGCAATTAGCAGTTTGGCAGTGGCTCTGTTTTGACTGAACAAGGCCCCATAGACTTCCAAGGAATGTACCTTCTCTTTTTGCCCATAGACAGCTTACCCAAATGCTGCTGACACCAGCACTTCACACTGGGGTCTGGTCCTACCCCCCCAGCAGCCAGTCAATGCTTCACCTACAGAGCCCTCTAAGCCCTGGGGGAGCCTGGCAGGACCAGCAGAACGTTGCCCAGACCAGGCACTGTGGGCTGCTGGTAGCCAAGAGAAAGCTGAGAAACAGACATTAAGAGCTATAAAACAATGGCAAAGAGGAAAAGACCGGAGGGGAGACACCCTTCCAAAGACCAAGGTCCAGCAGGTTGCTAGCACAGCCCTGTAAAACAGAAAACTGAGTAGAGGGTCAGAGCTTGCAGCACCTACACAAAACACACCAGTGTGAAGGTGTCCTGAGTAACCATGGGGGCAGGAGGAGGATCCATGTTGCTAAAAATTCAGAAAAGAATTTGTAAAAGCATGTGCAATGTCTTGTGCATTCTCCCAAGCCTGCAATGTGTGCCTGTGAAAGCCATATACATACGCATCCTGTGCACTCTGCTTATTAATCTTGCTCTTTGGAGATGCTATCGTAACAGTGAGTATGATAATTATCCATGGTTAATTATAAGCCAAGCCATGCCTGAATGCAATCTCCCACTGTGCAAAAGGATCCAGTACAATAAAGAGGCTCTTTGCTGTCATACATATGTCAATGACAGAAGCAGCGATAAAAAAAAAAACAAACAAAACCCTGGCTACCGTACCTTTGTGAATACTTATGGAACACCAGTAGTATCAGGATAAAAATAATAATCATCACCAACATCATCTAGATATTGCTTTACAACCTGGCATCAAACAGCAACATGAAGGTGCTTCTGGAAGAAGTATAAATGAACACAATTTACACTGCTGAAGAAATACATGTGCATGGCAGCAAAAGCAAACCTCTCCCAGATACATGCCCTAGCAGTTGACTTAAAGACCCAGCACCTCCTCTGTATCCTGTCTTCCCCAGCATTTCATCCCAATTCCCATGTCCAGCTCATCCCTTTCTTGCCCTACACCCTGGCAGGTCAGCCTCCCCACCCAATTGCACAGTCTCTCTGCCAACACTGTTTGTTCCTTTTCCAGCCTGTCTGGGTGCAAAGGACAGAGGAAACATGAGATAGATAGATGTGCATCACCTCTGATCACACTACAGAGCAAGCAGTGGGAAATGGCCAACACAAAATCCTTCTGACACCATCTCTGTAGCCTGAGACTGGAGCATGCAATGCCAGGTCTGTCCAGCACATGAAGCTGTGGAAGCTCCAACACACCACAGGGATTTTTATTGCTAAATTCTAACAAGTTTCTTCTGAGTAAGAATAAATTGCAATTTTGCAACTATTTATACCTTGGCAAAGTATGAGTGGATTTTCCCTAAAGGTCCAAAAAGCACATGCCTGACAAAGTCATCTCTTGTGCCAAACCAAGAGCCCCTACTGCAAAGTTCCAAGGCACTTGAACTTCCCAAAGAAAAGGTCACCTAACCTTTTTTAGCCTTGGAAACCAACGCACTGTTTACCCTTTGCCTTGTTCTCATAAACAGCAGAACTACTTTGACTGATAATTTCAGAAATAAAAAACCTGCCCAAGGCATGGAAAATTAGCCTGAATGAAGTTTTGGAAGACACATGGAAAACAAACCCCAGAGTTTTATGGTGGGAAATAATGAGCAGCCTGGATAGCAGATCTGCCAGCCTACCCCAAATCACAATGAAATAACTGGTGTTACGGTGGTGGGATAAGTGTACATCTCCCTGCCATGGGCTTCTCCTATACCTGTGCCCAAAACCACAGGCACCCCTGCATGTGTGAGCAGGCAGGTTCCCTCTCCCAGGCCACTACCAGCCACAGTGACCAGGATACATGCATTCAGTGAACACTGATTTGGGAGGTGACTGTCACCCATGGCAGAGCAGCTGGTGAAACCAGGACTTGGATGACAGGTTTCATTACCATGATCCTAATATATCAAGTCAGCAGCATGAGCCCAGCAAGGAGCTCATATGTCACCGAGGTCCCTGCACTTACCCATAGAAGACACCCCCCGCCACAGGCAGCGTGTCCCGACACGACTCAGACTAAATAGCTAAATCTCTTTCTTCCTCCAGATCTCTACAGACTCTCAGGGCCATAATATACCCCATAATGTATTCCCACAAAGCCTGCAATAATTCACTTGTCATAATACACCAAGGATACAGGCCAACAAAAGCAGATTGGTGTTTCATCTTACATTCTGATCTCTGAAGTTATGCTAAAAGAAAACAAATTGAAATGCAGAGGCACTTTTTTTTGGAACCCGTTTGCGGTCTATTATTTCAATGAGCTAAACAGGCCTGGCAGAAACATGTGATCTACCTAGAACAAGCTTTCATGTGAGCCAAAAGACCACTTCTACCCTTTAAAAGGATGAACAAAGATCAGGATGGTTCTAAGGGGTGTCAGAGGAAAGGTGTGGACCTCAAAGAATTAGCAAAACCCTTTACAGGAGTAATAGGAGAACCCAACAACACTGCTCTCTCTGTTTCCACAAAGGACATAATTGAGTAGATTAATCTTCCTTTTCCCAGAAATAATCAGATCTTAGATTAAAGTCACATACAGTAATATAAAAATCACATCACGGAAAAGCATCTCTTCCATATCAAACAAAACACACTTGTGAAAACATATGGAGGGAACAAGTTGGGATATCTGTTCATGTTTACTTATCCTGGCAAAGAGGGGAAGAAACAGAGTATTTATAATCATTTGTTCTTTATTATGGTGTTTTGCTTTTCATCCCAGATGATTCCTATGCTTTTTAGAAGTTAGCAATCTGCTGAATTCCTACTTGCATCTACCTTCCTTTATACCTCCCTTTCCATCTGTTTCTTTCTTGGATTCAGGCACATACAAGTCTTTTTTTCCCCCCCTTTTTTTATCTGCATCACTGTTGTTTGTTGTGGGTTTTGTTTGGTTGGGTTTGGGTTTTTTCAGCATGAACTTAGTTTCAGCCTGGAATTAACTTCAGCATGGAGTTTGTTTCATGCTGAGAGAAGCAAATTATTGCTGTTGGACACTCAACTCTAGCAAGTTCTGAAGAGGTGTTCTAGCCTGTTAGCAAGAAGCATCTTCTGAACCAGCTGGAGGAGCTGCATTTACCTTTCAATTCAGACACTCTCAATGTGTTGCAATAGCCACATAAATGAAACCTGAATGCATCTGGCAATCAACAGAAGTAGCTGTCAGGAACAGGCACATGTCAAGGTTGACAAATAGACATGACTTTATCTACAAAAATATGGCAGGGAGGCATCAAACCTTGCCTAACTACAGTAGCAGGAAACCTCTTATTCATTCTCCTCGCAGGCTAGAAAAGTTGCCTAAGACAGCTCTTTCCAGGTGTCTGAGAGCACCCATGAAGTCACATTGAGATAGAGGTATCCAAGAAAACAGGTAGCGTAGCCTCTTCAGGGAATGCGGTAGACATCGAACTGACCAGTTCTTTGATGCAATCCTATTCTCTAGCCTACATCTTCATCTTGTCTATTTTATCTAGAGCCACAATGATATACGTATTTACTTCCCCTACACACTTCGTAAAAGTAGTGGCTGATTTACTGTCTAGATAGGGATTCAGATCACAACTGAGATATTTACACAAAGTCCTCTTAGCACATGCAGAGTGCAGAAGTGTGTGCAATGCCTTTGCTTCTCTATGGTTGCCTTCATCCACAAGAGATTTGCATGCTCCTCCCTGCAGCTGTAACATTGTAAGGTCCAAGGAAAGAATATTCTGAACATTATCAGGGATCATTAACCCCATTAGAACCCAATACAATGCAAAGACATTGCAGGGACAACATTTGTAGCTTTGTCATCACTTGGTCTCCTGGATGGCATGCAGGAAATCTTCATGCATGTTTTTCCCATTCCACAATTAATAGTAACTGACATAGTTAAATCCTATAGGTACATTGCTCAGGGCATGTCCTGCATAATGGAATTTACAAGTACAAATATTGCAAGATGTAACTAAATTTTATATTTTGAACAATATCATGTGGATAAATTTTATGTATCTATCTGCCAAGATAGATTGAGAAGTGCTCTTCTATACACAAAAGGGAAATTCAGAATTTTGACTCAAGGACAAAATAAGCTGCAGAAAGAAAGTGACATCCACATTCAAGGCAGACTTTTGGTCTGAGTCAGTTACTGTTGTTTTTGCAATCACAGCAGAATTTTTTTCTCCACCATCTCCAGGGACTGTCTAGAATTTCAACACAGGAACAGCTACTGGCAACAGTTTTTTTTCTGCACTGATTTTGCATGCTTTTTTTCAGTCTGATGTCTCTTTAATTAGCATCTTCAGAGGAAGTTGGGGCATGGATCTTGGGGCTTTGCACTGTTTCTTCATTTTTCATATTTACACTTGGGAAGACTAAGAGCAATAAGGAATCTGTATTCAGTTGCTGGCTATTGTACATCTGCAACTTCTGAAGATAGAGAAAAGCCTAAGTTTAGTGCTAAACAAGACATGTACATGGTCTCTGGGCAGCACATCATGTAATATGACGTGTTATGAGTACAGTTAAGAATTTATTTGTTCCCACAGAAGCACTTCTACCATGAGCACATATTAGGGTGCAGGAAGTTTCAGGGGGCAGTCCTCAAGAAGCTGGCTCTTATGAAATTAGCTTCCTGGGATTCTTCCAGCTACCAAGACAAACTCCTACTAAACATGATGGAGGTGATAGGAGCACTGTTACTCCAGCAACCTTTTCCTGAAAATTACAAATTGTTGTGGTTATCTTCCACCTGTGGGTCCTTGGCCTCTTTGAGTTGGCTTTGAAAAAGATGCACAATATGGAAAACGTGTGTCTCATCTTGAAATATTTCACTCTTTTACTGGTATCTTTTAAGTGGTAGTGCTCACTCAATACATTCAAATTCCATTCTGGCAACTTAAGGACTCAAAATACATTTTACTATTCTTCATTCATGCCGTCCTTAAGACAACAAATCATGGCAACAATCCAGTTTGCAACTTAGGAGCTAAAGTATGTTCTCCCTAGATATCCTCAATAGACCTTCTTAATAAGTAAAAATATCACCCAAAAGCTTCTTCTAGCTTTCAAAACTTTCTTATGAATAGCAATACAAAAAAGAGTTAATTTCTGGTTTGGCCAGGTCAGGTTTGCACAATTAAGAGCTAGCCTACCGAAACAGAAGATTTTATGCATAAATAAAAACATGCACATATGTGTGTCTATATGCAAGTATTCATACACCCAGACACTAGAAACATGCCATTTAACTTCTACAAGATGGTTTTCACAACAAGACCTCACAATCTGGTACCTGGATCTAGATCCTAATAAAAGTTTAAGAGCACTCTCCTCACAACTTAAAATACCCCAAGAAGAAACATCTGGTTTGCTGCAAAGGAAGTCCAAATGCAACAGTTTTTACCCTACCCAGAACACTGCTGCTGGGGAGGACTTAATGGGTATTGTGGCACAAAAGAAGAAAATCTTATGTTTCCCACACTGTCATGAAATTGTGAAAATCCTCAGAGGCAAATCAAGGTTCATAGGAATAGAAGAAATTCCACCCTGTCACAGAACGTACAGGTACACAGGTTAAGCTTGAATTTTGTTGTGGTGTTTATTGGGGTTTTTTTCCATCTATAAAGCAAAAAAATCTTCTAGGTTCTGAAGCTTTTGCATTTAAACCATATAGAACATCTCCCTGTATATTCACCATATACTACATTTGTAGTTTTGAAAAGGAGGCATTCACATTGCAGGTTTTGCATATCTAAAATGGGCAAAACTCAAAGTACATAAGGTGTGAATGTGCAAATAGAAATTGAGGGGGATCTCCAGGGGACATTTCTGAGCACCCCTATCACATGGTTAAAACTTGATTGCAAATTCCCTCCCCAAACTCCCCTGTGTAAATCTGCATTTCTAAATATATTGTTGCAAAGCTAACGCAGGCTTCTCGTTAAAAAAATCCATACAAGTGGAAAGAAATCTTCCAGCAAAATGTTATAACAGAGGGGCCACAATGACATTTTTATTAAAATTATATTAAGAAACTAATAATGTAAGCAAGACAAAAAAGAAATGAATGAATCAAGCAGTCGCTGTAAATCATCAGCAAGGCTTCTTCTCATATAGCAACTTCTGGCAGAAAAGACTCGGTCTATCTGAAGGTCACAGGAGTCAGACGACTGCAGTTTCTGTATTGCATTATTATCATACACAATCGCTAATCAGACGGCAAACATATACTGTACTAAAAATCTCACTCCACTCAAAATTTGCTCACAACTTGAGAGCTTTTTCTAACAGTCCCTACATAAAGCAATGTATCCATCTACATCTGAATCAATTTCTTTTCTTCAACCAGTCAGAGCTGGGTTTCATTTTTAAGGAGGTGTAACTTAGGGCGACACTGACACCAGGTGAATGCAGTTTTACTTGGGTCTGATGCACAGGTTAATAATGTCTTTCACGTCTATGCAGTAGAAGAGGTAACTGTTTGGCTGCCACTTCTAGCTACTCAAAAGCTGTGCACTGCAAGTACATGTGGAATAGGAAAATGTTGCATTTCACCACTTTTTGTGCATGAAACACAGCGTAGCAGAGTACAGGAGAACAAAATCTCAAAACGAGGGGCAGAACCTTAAAGACAATTCTTCTGCCCTAAAACTACAAATGTCACTGCCTGAGTCAATATTTCAGTGTAAATACCACTAGTACCTCACACACAGACTTTTCAGGGAGGGATTAAATGTGAGACTACCCTGAGGTTGGCTGTGCCCTGACCTCAGCTCTTCACTGATGCAAAGAAAGCCCAAGGAGGAGCCACTGGGGAATTAACTCCAAGAAGGTTTCAGTGCAGTTCAGACTTAGTCTGTGACTACCTGATGTTCGGACCTGGTGAGAATCACCAGTTCCAGGCAATGATTTTGAGATGCTGTTTATTTTCCTGTGCTAAATTACAGCAAGTCAATAGCTGTTTCCAGGCTCTTAGGGGAAAAGAAGGGCCCCTGCAGAGGTGTCAAAGGTGCACATCCCTCGGATCATTGGTGGCCACAGTGAGGAAGGTGCCAGACAGTCTCCTCTGCCTTCATACTTCTCCCTGGCACTAGCTACCCTGCTTCTGAATGGGAAGGCAGTTTGTGACAAACCCTCCAAACTGAAGGATAAGGGCCCCTAATACGTGTTATCACTGACTCATAATTACGTCGCAAATCTATCAGATTTAAAGATTTTCTTAACTCTGGAGTCACACAGCATTTAGGGATCTCAGATTTTGCTACAAAATGTAAGCCTCTAGACCTCATGGTTTCATGCTTAGGACCTTAAAATTGTTTTTAAAATCTTTACATTTGACTTCCATGTGTTAATGTCATTTTTATTAGGGATTACCTATACATAGTGGAAATACATACTTGCTTTTTAAAAGCAGCCTGTATTCAACTCATGTTCCACTTTCTAATAATGCTACTGAGACATGTATGCACCAATTCACAGATAGCAAGGAAGCATAATCATTTAGGTAGAAAATCAAGACACTGAGTAAATTGGATGTCTCTATGGAGTCTCATTCCTCAGACTCTTTCTTTCTGGCCTGATACTTCTCTAGTTTTTCTGGCAATGTTCCCGTCAAAGGCCACAGTCTGATGTTTAAATACTGAATACTGCACAGGTCCTTAGTAAGAATCGGGATTTTAGAAGAACGGAGCTGCTTCAGAAATCCTCATGTTTGACAAGCCATATACTTTTTTCCTTTGGAATGTGCTTTCCTCCCAGAGGGAGGTGCACACATTAGCATATAAAATCAATACATTGAGTGTGAACTTTCATGTTGTTTCCAAAGGGGATTTTAGTCTGTAAAATATCCAGGCATATGCATTTATTAACAAAAGAGTGACCTGCCTCTTCACATTATAAACAGTGCAAAAACGTAATTTTGACAACTCATTTGTGTATTGAATTGCAGCCAGCTATACAAACCAAACTCTGCAGCTGCATCAGTGAAGCATCAGAACAGTAGCCAAAAAGGACAAATTCTCCTCTTAGGGCTGAACTACGTTGTGGACATTGGGACAGTTTTAGGTGAATTTGCATATACTTCATTGTAATTCTGTGGGAGGTTTTAGGCATTGTTCTTCGCAATAAAGACTTTAAATCTGCACCAATTTTATCCTAGTGAGCTAAGAACTGAGGTTGTTCCTATGTAAAGAAACATCATCTCTGGTGTTTCCTGCACGCACACAAGCATCCCAACCACAACATTTCCGCAGAAGCAGAACTAACCACCCACCTTCCACAAAATTTCCACCAGACTTGCCTAAAACTCAGAGACCAACTTTACCCATAGAATACAAAACCACAGCTCTCTAGATGAGACGGATTTGCTGATGAGACTAAGAGCAATTGCTGTTTTCCAGGGTGGCATAACTCTCCACAAAGTTTATTTCCATTTTCTTCTGGGGGAAGTGAGAGGAGAGTCTGACCCAACAGCATATTTACTATTTCATGCAAACAAAAATAAACTCAAATGTCTAATTGTTTTCCTTGGGCCCTGTCCAAAGTGTTATGCAAGTGCATAAACCGCCAACAAAAACACTCAGCTAGACCTTCCTCTCCAGCTGAACCATGTAGTTTTTCTGACATCTAGTGGCATATGACTGTGAGGTTTTCTCTTTGTAACTAAGCATGTTTAGAATCAAGTTACTTCCTCAGGATTTTTGGCAGGATGGTGCCTTGAAAAAAAGTAAATTTTATAGGACACCTCTTGCCAGCCTCCAAGTTCCCCCCAAAGAATGCATCTGCTGCAACATGCACTGCAGGCCCACAGGGCACAGCACCAAATCCAGAATATGCAAGGGGGTCATTCTACAGACTTCACAAATGGTTTCTTTCTAAAACAATCGAGCTCTAAGGTGACTTACAGGTTACCCCGCTCACCTTTAAGAGCAGCTGCAGCAAGTCACTGAAAACACCTCGCTATAGCTGTGCTATTGCTCTACAGAACTTTTCCTCAGCTGCTGCTGGATGGTTAAGAGGAAGACACAAATCCTTCCCAGAACTGGCTCTGTGTGAGTCCTAGACCTTCCAAGTAAAGTGCAAGCCTTGCAGAGATTTTCCTTTCTCCTGGAAGCACATCTTAAAGCAGCATCTGGTCACTTTAAAATAGTATAGTTAATTATTCCTTGGGTTCTTAAAGCTCAGTAAATGCCCAGACATTTTAAAAAATGAACTATTGAAATGCAGCCCACTTGAAGTTCTTGGATTAATTCACTGTATCAACAAAAGTTGTCTGGGGAATGTGGAAATGACCACAAAGAAATTCTTCATCTTTAAGACCCAGCATCCTTTACTCCACACACTTCTCACGGTTTGCAGCCAGTGACTTCACTGGGATTATAGATACATAAGTAAGAAATGCTGCACTACAGGAACAGGTCTGTAAAACAATATAACTGGTGCTGAGGACACAACATCCATACAACCCCAGTTCAACACAAGGACCACCTCAGAGAAGCTCTAGCAGTCCAGCTGCATGGACAGGACAGCTGCCAGTGGCTGCAGCACAAGAACCTGTTCCCCCGGTGCACATCTTCCAAAGAGATGCAGTTTGCATACTCCGAGTCTAAAATGGCAATGTAGATGTACTTTAGCCTAGCTTCTTCATTAATACGCACTTTTCTTCCCTGAACATCATTTATCTGCTTGCAACATGCCAGCAGGCTGAGCCAGCTGTGTTCTTGTGCATTGCCTGCCTGCCTCTGGTCACACAAGGTACTAGCAGCTGCACTGCCATCTCATCCACACGCTTGTGCTGTGTATCGACCTGCTCTCTAAAATGCTTTAAATCCTAAGGTCAGACTGAAGTTCTCCCACATTTAGCCAAGAGTTATCCCTTCCATCAGGGAAAAACACGCTGCCGATAAAGAAAGATTGAAAGACAAAAGTGACTGTGAAACTGAACACTCCCAGAAAGATGGCCCTCATTATGTACATGACTGCCAAGTAGTAAGATAAAGACGACTTTGAAATCCCCAAGCTAACCATAGGAAAACGATAGCCCAGCTTTACATATGCTCGTGTCTCCATGTGCCTCTGTCCTATACCACTCAATGACTTCAGCAGAGACAGACTTCTGCCTTCCTAGCTCCCATTCCTCTCTCCTTGCCCTTTTCTCCAACAGCTTCACACTGTTGAGCTTCCTTTACAAAACAAAGCAGAGAAGCAAATTGCTCCTTTATTATTCAGCAGTTACTACTTACAGCTAAGCATTTTTAGGCAAAATTAAAGGTAGATTGTGGTTCTCTTACTCATAAGCTGTCCTTCTGCTTATGTTCTCGAAGTCAACATAATTTTTATTGCAAAATATTTACAAGATGGAGGTAGAAATAAAGGCTTATCCTTTAAACGATTTCCTTAATTTATCCCATTTCTGATGCTAGCTTGTAATTTTACATGTTAATAATATTGATTGTATTTTTCTTTGTCTTAATACACAGATACCTGACAAATATGTATTAGTTTTGATTTTTTTATTTCCTCTCAGACAATATTCTATTTGCATTATAATTCTTTTATAATCTGAGAAAACTTTCTACCCATATGCAACTGTGGAGTGCCTGACAGACTCCCAACAGTATTTAGAAAGGTTTTTCAGAGAAGCAATGCTGATGCAAGGCTTGCAACAGGACAGAGCACCAAGAATCGCCTTCTTTGTAATGAGGTGATGATTTAAAGGCACCATTTTGGCATATGCAAAGCACAGAAGAGTTCTCATCAGCATCCCATCCTCCAACAAGATGTACAGATGGTGTAGAGGGAATTACGGAGCTTAAGAATTCAGACAGTGTTGTGCACATTAAATACAGAACATACAGCACTTCACAGTGTGCAGGAGAAGAAAACTTCCTTCCAAAAGAGACCTGTCACCTTGACAAAGATGAATTGTCTGTATCCCATGAATGTCTGCAACACTGCTTAAATACAGAACATATAATGAGTCCTACAGTTATACTGGAGAGAAATCCCTGTTTTAATTTTCATACAAGGCCTGATTCTGGTCTGCCTTGTACCAGTGCAAGGCAGGAGTCACTCTCCTGAAATCCTTTGTGTTAAAGAGACATTCAGAAGAAAAAAAACCATTAACTGCCAAACTTCAGCTTCCTTCAGGGAGAATCACAGTCCTCACTTGGGCTTGAACATCTTCATGAACAATTATAAAAGTCATCTCCAGTTACTGTGGCTACCCCAGTTTTTGACAGAAAGCAATTAATTCATGCACCAAACTGTGATCAAAGTCCCCATTTCCAAAAGAATATTGACTCTTTCTATGGACTTCTATGACTGAACTAGCATTACATCCAACAAAGTCACTCCTAAATGGATTAACAAATGAACACCACAGCCTGGAATTAGTAATAGTAGAGAAATGTTGAGCATTTTCATTCATACAAAAAGGGTACGGATGAAAAAGGGCACTATTTTGTTCTAAACTATGTATCCAAAAGTATAGGGCAAGGGTCTCCCAAGTGGTGGGTACCCTTAGCTTTTGTTTAGCTAAATGGGATCTGAATGTGTTCAAGGCTTTTATGCACAGCCCTTCCCTAAGTATCAGCTCCCACTCTGCAAGAGAATAAAAGTTAAAAGCCCACCTGACTGCTAAAACCACAGTGCCAAGAAATATGCCTTCCATTAACTCTGGGACTGTGAAATGACACAGTGGACAGGAAATTTAAACACTTTTTCCAAGCACTTTTTTTTTTTCTTTAGTATCCTACTGAGAACAATTCGGCCTCAGATTCTGGAAAAATCCATGCTTAATTACAAACTGGGAATTTTCTTTGCATGATGAGTTGCTTTTGCACATATTAACTGAGATTTCATGATTCCCAGTGCAGCAATTGGGTTAAGCAAGCACCTGCACTGCAAGATCTCCAAACCCGACCAGATCAAGTTTTGCTCATTTGTAGGGTATTGACAGTTAGTTGAAGCACAAACTATGAAAAAATCAATTCCACTTAGTCCTTATCCCACTTTTTAAGGGCCTAGATATTATTTTAAAGTCTATATTTATACCATCTGGGCATTAGGGAACTGCCATCTGGGAGTTAGGAGTCAAAAGTCTTATATGGTCAGTTATGCCTTTTAGTAAATTCTGGCAAACAGTGGCCAAACAACAACAACCAGTCCCAGTATAAGGTAATTAAAATTATATTACACGTTTATGATTTTCAGTCTCATCTTGCAACATGATACCTTTTGCACTGGGTTTGTCCCTGGTGTGGCATAATTCAGTTGTGATGTAAATAAGACAAACACCTTGAAGATAATAATAAGACAAACTTCATGGGTTGCATCTGCTTACACTGGGGCTAAATTTCCTCTGTGGGCTCCTGTTCACTTACAGGTAACATGGTAGACACGTATCTTAATGTTGCAGTTACAGTAGAACTGACATTTATCGGGATACAGAAAATGACCTATTACTGAATACCATGATGTGTGGGAGAGAGAGACCTGCCTTGCAGGATATCAAACGAAGCAGCATGGTGAGTATTAGAAAGTTCCTGCTGGTGAATCCAGGTCGTGATTCTCACTGTGTGGGAACAGGAGTCTCTTGGCATTTTGAACATTCTGTGCCACTTCTGTGCAACTCCATCAGTGCAAACAAAAAGCAGCGAGTGACCCAAAACATACCATGTCCACTCAAAATAAATGTTTTGTTGGGGCATTGCACATCTACCTGAGCAGCTTGTTCCCCGTCCTCCATTAGAGAAGCAGATTCACACTCAAGGACACAAAATCTGTCATTGCTTTTCTTTGCTCATCTGTAGCAAGAACAAAACCTGATATCCCCAGAGCTTAAGAAAAAACTTTGCTATAAAGATTTCTGAGAGAATCTGTGGCCCAATCCCAGCAGACTTGTGACAGTATTACAGTGACCCAGTATGACTGGCTAACAGTAAGGGGCAAGACCTGTTTTTCAGCAGGGCAGCCCTCCTAAGATCTATCCTGTTCCTCAACACTTTTAACCTTAAAGGCACTTCAGACAACAGCACAAAGATTGTTTTCTATCCTCAGTCTTGTTTTCAGTCAGTCATATCCCCTGGTAAATAATCCCCAGTTTATCTTCCAAAAAACAGACGAATGTTAGAATGTGCTCTGGATAACATATTACCTAATGCTGTTCAAGGCTAGGAGAATTACCTGCTGGAAATTATCTGGAAGGGTCTTAATGAATACCACAAGGTTTCTGCTAAACAGACGTTCTTAGCCAGTCTAGAGAGATTCTACCTTGGATCACGATTAATTGCTTGGATTTCATAAGGTGCACCAGATGTCAGGGTCAGCAAGTCCTCTTTCTGCTCCAGGAAAACTGCCAAAAATATTGGCTGGCTATATTCCAGGGGACTGACTTCATGCAGCAGCAGGATAGCAGTCACCAGTCATCCTATAAAGGTTTTAATTTCAATCCTGACTTCTAAATGGTGAGAACTATGGATAAACAGGAAACTGAAGATTTTTGTGCCTAGAGGGACACACACCTACCAAAATTAATTCAAGCATTGCAAAGGATATTTAAGATCCTTCAGCTGAAGTGTAACATAAATACTGGCCATGAAGAAAAACAGCCTGGAAAGGGAAGATGTTGTTCTAATTATGCCAAATCAGACATGAATTAGTGCCTTTAAATGTCTTTTGTCTGCTTGGAGAGTTAATTATTGAAATCCCAATATAAATTATTGTAGGCCTTTATCTCTCTGGGACAGAGAGAAAGCTGCCCATCCTTTCCATCTCAGCAAATGGTAGTGGCAACTCAAAGCAGAGGCAGGAAGGCGGGTCAGAACAACTGATTTATGACAACAACAGAAATGTGTGGTTTGCTTGCCTTCTTCACCCAAGAAGGAGGATTTTTCATTTTTATGGTTCATGATTAGATGATTTATGTCTGAAACTGCTCCTCAAATGTTGTTACTGAAGTTTCTGGGATGGATACAGGTGCCATCTAACCAGTCTTCACTTGTACCAGGTTAAAGCTGTTTGTAACAGTGAGGGCCAACTCGATGTCATGTTTTGGAGGGCAAAAAGGGTTTAATGAGGGCAAAAACAGCAGCAGAATTAGGCTAGATAAAAATGTAGGACACACAAGCAGCAGACATCAGGTGTAAGGAAATAAAGCAGCCAAACAAAGAATTCTTACCAAACAAAGAATATGAAAGCCTACAAGGAAGAAAGGCTGGAAAGAAAGGCTGCAGAGGGCTGCTGATATGCTGCTAAGTCTTTTTTGCAGTGGTCTAGAACAGTTTACCTTGGATTAAAACCAATACAAAAGATAACAAGAGACTATGTCCACTGCTACCACACACACTCAAGAGCTGAACTCTAGCTAGACAGCTCTGGCCAGCTGAGACAAAGCCTTCCTCCCAGATCTCTCCTGGTATTTTTTAGCCATCTATTCTCAGAGCGTTTGTCTTTAGTCCTTCAAGCTGGTTTACCCCTGGAGAGCTTCAACCATCTGTAAGCAAGTTTGTCATTGGAGAATTTGCTGTAGGTAAAATAAGGAGGAAAAAATGCTTGCAGAAAAGTAAAAAGCCCTCACTGGAAAGCTTACTTCCACTGTGGAAAAGTCATCTGTTTCCTCTAATGTTCACGACTCATTTATTGGACTGAATTATTTTCAGTTTAGGTGGCTGTTAAAGATGGGATTAAGAAGTACATGTATGCCTGAGTGCTATTCCAACCACTTTTCTTTGACACTGTGAATTGATATTGCAGGCATCATTAGACTGTTTGTACTTGAAGGCGCAGAGAACTCTATTAAAACTGTGCTTTATACATAGCCCTCATGTTAGCCTTTTTTGCCTCATTTATGATTGACTTTAAGCTATTTGATTCTCTGAAAAACATTCAAAAATATTCAATGCCTTTTTAGCTGACACAGGAGCCTTCTATAATTTAGGTCTCTAGGAAGGAAGGAAGATGCCAAGAGAACTGAGTTTTCATTCCACAGTTACCCAGATATATCAAGCCTGCCTATAAATTTCAGTAGATATCAGCTGATAGGTCAGTATGGAAGGGACTTAAAAAATTAAAGCCAGTACTCTACCCCTTTAGAAAGGAAAGCTAAGGCAAGTAGCACTTCCAGTGCTAAAAAATTGTGCTACAATTTATAACACAGATTTTTTAACCATTTCATAATGGATTTCCTGTAAGCTTTCAATATGTTATTTTAGACTGGTGGTCAGGAAAGTAAAACCATGTGTGCTCCATAGGAAGCAAAAGTATCAATGATGTTTCATCATCAGGTTAGTATAAATATTCATGTGCATGGTTAACTTGAATTCCTAGCATCTTGGCTTTCCAATAATTCTTGCTGTTAATGCTTTACTTTGTACTTGTTTGCTGCTCAATCAATTACCTTAATAGCAAATAAAAATACAGATGGAAGAAAATTCTAGAGGTCATCTAAGACATTGTTCAGTTTAAGGGAATTGACATTTCTATTGGGGAGAAAAAGAGTTGTTTGATTTAATTAATTAGTAAATTGATTGGAACACTTTATTCCTTAACATCCCACAAGAGAGAATTGTGTATTTAATGCTATCGAGTTATCTTAGGGTCATGTTTGCATTCCTGGAGGATTACAAATATAGTTAATACAAACACTTAAATATTTTGGCACAGCTCAAATCTGCATCCCCATAGTGGCTGACTATGACTGAAGCATTCAGTTAATGGCAATACTTTCATGGACCTTGGTACTTCATTGACCACAAGCTCATGAGTCAAACAGTAATTCTGGTCTAATCCGTACTCCTGCCCCAACACAAAACCCACAGCATCTGCACTGTTTCCCAACTCGGTATAAATATTTTGTTGTTTATTAATTGATGATTTCAAGTAATACTTGTGTGTGTATAAGTATTTGTGTCAATACTATTCAGAAGGCTGAGATCTCCCCTTCCATACAGCAGAACCAGCACTTTTATCTGCAAGTCACTCGGGTATCTCCTGATTGATTTCTCAAAGCATCTAGAGGCATCATTCTTTTTTCCTATGACAGCCATCTTAAAGACAGCCTGCTATCAGGATTGATACCAATAGTAACTGTAGTGCTGTAATTATTTGGACAGATACTATGTTGAATTTCTGGATGAAACAGCAACATGAAATCATGTTTATTTAATGAACTAATCTAGATTATGGATCTCAGGTTTAGAAATGCAGCATTATAACTCTAGACTTGGAAAACATTTTATACAGGACACATTCAGATTACCACAGAGTTCTAGCCTTTAAAATCTGAGCTAATTTTGGTTGGGCAGAAACAGTATTCATTTTTCATATCTGTGGAGCTTCAAGGCAATTAGTTTTGTTCAAGCTTGCTTTTAGAATAGTCTTATGTTAATAATTCCTTTAAAATAAACTGAGGTGTGATAGAAGGGGGTTGTAGGGGAAATTTGAGTAGAATCTTAGTTGTCTGCTACCAAATGATTGGCAGCATAGCAAGGAATAACCCGCAGCAGCACACAGTCCTCAGTGGCAACAAAAACTGGTCAGTTTTGAAATCTGATGGAATACTGTCATCTGGTGGCAATTTGAAGAGAGTACAAACAGACAAAGATATTTTTTGTTGTTCTTCTTGCATTTGAAGAGGTTTTTTTCAATAATCAGTTAATTTGCTTTAATTTATCTAGAACTCAGCCCAAGGCCTGGATTGTTCACATCGTTAAAAAGGAAGCTTGGCACCACAAATACCACTACTTAGGCCAGAAATAAGTTATCACAAACTACAACTTATACTGGAAGCAATGTCGTGATATTTCAGTTCTGCAGACCATCACAGGCTCCTGCAGCGACCCAGGCAAGAATTCCTACCGGACACTGAGCAAAGTTGTGCAGAAAGTGCAGAGGAAGGTATGGAATTGATTAGCAATCTAACAAAATGAAAAAATTGGATGCCACTTGCAGGTTGTATCTTACTTCACAAACTGTTGAGCAGGCACCTGTCTTCGCAATTCAAGCAGTAAGTGTGGCTGGGAGATTTCATAAGTGTTTTCAACCATGAAAAAACAGCTCAGCCATTCAGGTTTTCCAGTGGTAGGGAGACACTACTGTTGGAAATATTTCTGGTTTCTAATTTCAGGGAATTATTTGTCAGAAAAAAATTCAGGAAGTTGTGGTTAAGGTCTCAGCAGAGAATTTGTGAACAAATATGTTCCTGAATACCTGTTGAGAGAAACTCTATGGCTGTACAGTGACCCACACCACAGTGTGAAAGAACAATGTGAGCCTGACAGTTTTAGGTCCATAATTTGGACAGAAATGTATATGAAGTCTTACATATACAGTCTTATTAGCAACAGCTTAATACCAGGAGCTCCTGTCCTGACTGACTTCAGACCCAGGAAGGGACTCAGCCTCTCCAACCTCTTTCTCAGGCTGTCACTGTACCTAGTGCACACTACTCAGGGACTGGCCAGCAGGCCATTATCGAACAAGTAGTTTACTGCTCTCTGGATCACTGTTAAAACAGTGTTATGTTTACCAAAGGAATTCAGCTAGTGATGACAAGTAGTAAGACAGGGCAAGATACAGTGGTTGTCACTAGAGGATCTAGGGTGATACAAGTGCTCTGAATGCATCACAAGAGCAAAGCATGCTTGAGTTCTGACACAATAAAAATGCAGGTAAACTCAAATGTAAAGGGAAAAAACCCCTACGTACTGAAAAGCTCTCCACATATGCAGAACATCATGGAAACAAGGAGGAGAATAAACAGGGCCAGACACTCAGCTGTGCTGAGCAAGATGGAAGAGGACCAGGTAGCTCCAACTCAGCCAATTATGTAATGTAAAAACAATTGAGGACATAAAGGAGTGATATGCTATTACCTGCAGGTTTATTAAAACAGGCTTCAGTTCTAAGCATTTGTAGTTCTCTCTTGCTACAGAATCATAGAATAGTTAGGGTTGGAAAGGGCCTTAAGATCATCTAGTTCCACCCCCCCTGCCATGAACAGGGACACCACACACTAGAATGGTTAGGAGAAACAATTGTGGTGGACTAAACAAGCATCAAAGGGTTAGTCTCAAGATTTTTATTGCAGTAGGACTAAAGTCAAGGTTCTTACTTGGTTTCTATTCATGCAAATTTTTGCTTCCTAGAGTTAGGGCTTTGTGGGGTAGACAGAGAAGTGGGTAAATTAGCCCTACATTTGTATTTTGAATTTCTGGCCTTGAACATCTACACAGGATTGTTTGCTGACAACTAAATCCCCTTCAGTAGAATTAGGTAGTTATCATTAATGGTCTGGTCACAGCAGGGACACAGGAGGAGGGAGAGTTATGTAGTTC
Source organism: Nestor notabilis (assembly GCF_000696875.1). NCBI lineage: Eukaryota > Metazoa > Chordata > Aves > Psittaciformes > Psittacidae > Nestor > Nestor notabilis. The sequence continues at coordinate 45,315 of NW_009942314.1, read as the reverse complement.
ATCATTTGATACTGCTCTCTGGCAGGATAACTACATTTTTCACTGGCAAGAATAGCTTTAAGAATTTGTATTTAACTTTCCCTGCTAATGATGAAGCTGGTAAAGTTTCAAATTAAGGATATAACTCTTCTTATGCATGTCATTTTGTCAGTACTTCAAGACTGAATGCAGTCTATTATTAATTATTATTTGCTCTTCATTTAAGCACAGGATTCATTCCTTGTCTTTGCAGCAAAACTGTTGAGGCTGCCTATAAATTACAATCACCTACCTAGAGAAAGCGGTAGCAACTTAACAACAACATCAAACTTAAAATATAGCTGACAAAATAAAATGCTAGATGGATTGCTGCCAAAAACAATTGTAGTACCCACTACTTTAAGCTTATGGAGGAGGATTCAGGACACTTGAATAACAGTTATAACAGGATGGATTTTACTTAACTCTGTTGATGTCCTAAATGACAGTCTGGCCTGTCTAAAAATCACTGCACAGTTGTTGAGGTGACTGAATCCTAGCTACTTGACTTGAGGAAGAAATGTTTGTCATCTGCCTCAAACTCCTTGCAAACCAACCCAAAGCAGACAGACACCTGAGCAGAACTTCAGAGAGTCCTGGTGATCAGGGCACCCAGGTAGGATAGGAGACATTTAATTCACTTTGGGGCCAGCCAAAGCAGGAAACCAGTGCTCTGACCAGTGGACCACTACACCAGAGACAAGCAACAGCCTCACCATCACATGGACAGGCTCCCATCAGGACAGACATGTGCAATATTTTACGATTTCCCACATAGTAAACAGAGAGCTGGATCTCTTCCTCAGAAGATCCAGGGCATCCCCAAGGGGCATCTCAAGTCTGCATGCTGCCACGGGACTGGGAGGCAGGTACCTCTGCAGGTCTGTAGAGGGAGGTGCAGTGTGTCTCACTGAGGGCTTCCTCACCAGCTTAAGAAAAGGGAGATCTGTTTTCTGTCCCCCACTTCAGCCCTAACAGCTAAAGATGGTGAAGTAGTGCAAATGTTAAGGACTGAAGCCAGGCAGATCATATTCCTTCCATTTCCTCATTTATTGCTCTAAGCAAAGTTTGACATAAACAGTATCGTTTTCATTGTTATTTCAGACTCACCAGCACTGAGTAGTCTGTGGGCAGAGGAGGGAAGAGCAGGAGGAAGGGTGAAACAAAGCCTGTAATTGTTACATACTGGTCCTTTCCTTTGAACATTACCATACTATTCAACCCTGTTTATTGGCCTGTAGTTTGCACCCCATGCTCCTAGGCTTTTCCAGCACTGTTTTGAATAATGGATTTCCAGTTCCTACTGTAAAGCAGTTAAGGACAAGGGTCATTTGTTATTCCTTAGGGAAGGAATATATCCAAACTACAAAGCTATTGTCTCCTGTCCTCGACCTGAAGAGTCCCTAAAGATCTGCTCTTCTGCCCACATAAGAGAGAAGTGGGGACTGACCCTCTCTGATCCCTGTACAAACCACTCTGCAGCTCCCTGTGCATCTAAGGGCTTTTGAGAGAGGAACAGCAAGCCAGTTGTATTGCCCTCTGTCAAGCATTGCATCACCTTAAGACAACTTTCAGTGCCTTCCAATGGCAGTGTGAAAACTACTAAGTTGCAACAGCATCAGCTGAAAAGATCACAGTGGACATGTGGACAGTGATGACCACAACAGTCAGTCTGTAGGTACAGGGCTGGAAACACTCAGGAATGTTCCAAAAGTGATCTCAGCCCACTGGCAGCATCAGGAACCGTAAACAAGGACATGCTGACAAATTCTGTAACTTGTCCAAAGTGTGCAAGGTCACTACACATGCAGTTGCTATTTCTGAAGGCAAACTGGTTAGTGGTAGAGCAGCATTTGGTAGAAAATATGCAGGAGACTGCTCTTGTTTCAGACAAGGCAGGTTTCCCTAAATTTCATTCAATAGGCTGGTAAAAAGAATTTGTTCATAGGCCTACCCCAAACACAGATATGATGTCAGGTAACTTGTGGAAAGCATGTGAAATATGTACATAAATTGGCTTGAGGTTGGGAACATGTGTGTGTTTTGTTTTTAAACAAATCCTTCAAATGAAGAAAAACCAAGTTGCAATGACAAACTTTGAATACACAGAAGAAAAGCAGATGAAGGATACTTCATGCAAGACAGGGAGTTGTTCTGCAAGCAACATTTTCTTGCCTCTGGCAAGGAAATACAGTGAATGAGAATGACATTTTGTATGTCCATAGTGTTGATGATAGTACAATCAAGCAAATAAAAAATGTTTATAAGACTCAGAGAAGCATCCACTATATATCTGCTAACAACCTGAAAGCCCATATGAATGTCAAGCAAGCAACTGAGCATTGGTTGATGTGCTAGGTTACGAAGACTCCTTTGGTTTAAATTACAAGCAAGAACAAGAAAAACAGACTAAAATTCAAGCCAGCATAAACAACAATATTAATGCTTTCAGAAGGACATGAGTTGAATTCAAGTTAATGACATTGAACTGAGGTCATAATAAGCCCTGCAAGAGACTGGGGCAAGGGGTAGGCACACTCTCACAAGCTGCTGAAGGTTTACTATGTTACTTTAAGATCACAAAGTCAGGTAAACTCAGAAGGTAAATAAGTTGTCACCACTGTCTATTTTTATATATTTGGTTCACAACCCTTTGCTACATGACCATGTGGGCAAAGAGATTGCAATCTCCAAGTACCTTCATGGAATTAATAATATGCCAATGATATTATTTATGATTCTATGATATTAATAAAATACATTTGACATTACACTGAGGTTATCTTCCTTCTTGACTGTGTTATAACTCATAACAAACATAATTGCTGTCATTGCAGCTAATTTAACAGAAGCTTTTGACTTTCAGAAAACTGAAAGTGTTTCTTCTCTAAGTTAAGGTTTTCTTTTACTTTTCTTGCACATTTAAACTATTTAAGCACCATGCCTTTTTTTGATCACAGAGCTTTTCACACTAAAGGGAAAAAATTCAATCCTTTCTTCCAAGACTATACCATAGCTGCTCCCTCTTTACTGCAGGTTATTTGTCTCCAGTTGAGGGGGATTTTTTTATATATATGTAGTCTGTAAGAAGATTCTTACATTTCTTTAACTGAAAGACCACCAATTTTTTCTTAGGGGCTGTCAAGCTGACCTTCCTATTTGTCACCTGGGACAGCACTACCACCAACCCCTGCATGGGCATATACCATATCTTAAGGACTTAGGTCTGTCATTCAAGAGAGCTGGCAGAGTAACCAGGTGCAATTGACTCTGAGGCATTACTGATGTCAGCATAAAACAGAGGTTGGCCTACAGAGGTTGGGGTAGCTCTAGTTGGAAGGGACAACAGGAGGTCTCTAGTCCAGCCTCCTTCTCAGGCTGAGCCAGCTGTGACATCAGGACAGACTGCTGAGGGCTTGATCCACTCAGATCTTCAAAGCCTCCAAGGATGGAGCCTGCCTGCTCCAAGCCTTAACTGTCCTCCTGGGGTTCCTTGTATCTATACAAGTAACTCCCCTGCAGGTACTGTGCATCTGCAGTTGGCTCCCTCTGAAATTCTGCTTCATCTGCCCCAGTCAGTCAGCCTCTTCTCACATGGCAAGTGCTTCTGCATAATTAGTTTGGCGGCTCTCCCCTAGACTTGATCTATCTTATTAATCTTCTCTCTATTGGCTGGGGAGGTGGAGGACAAAAACCTAGATGAAATACCCAGATTTGAACAAACAAGTGCTGAACAGGGGAGATAATAATTTTCTTGGATCTTTCCTGTTAATGCAGCCCAGGATGCTCTTGCCCTTCCTGCTGCCAGGGCATGCCACCACTCATACCGAGCTTCCTCCCCAGCCATTTCATTGCAAGGGTTTATTCCTTCTCAAGGTTATTTCTCACTTTTGCCCTTGAATTTATTATGGTTCAGCCTTCCCTGACTAGAAGATCTAAAAAAATTCCCCAACAAAACCACCTGTGAATTATCCAGTTAGAGTACTCAGTGTTGCTTACATAAGAGTAAGTTTTATATGTAGCCTTTCTTCTGAGAAATAACCATTTATGCAAGAATTCCAGTGACTGTAAATTCAAATCAGAGGATGTACTTCAGTGGAAATTCTCCTGGTTCAGACATCCAGCTGTACCTAGAGCTGCTTTAGTAGGAAGTGCTTCCACCCCTTCAGCTGAAGTAGCAATCAATGCTGTTAAAATATTCATTGCCTTCAGGAGTAATAGGCAAGAGTACAGTACCTCTTTAGTTTTTTGCCTTCGTTCCATATTAACTGTGGTATATTGTATACAGTCATAATTACTTCTCAACATCTTGCCTTAGAGAGCTACCAGTTGGCCTGTAGAACTTCAGCTGTGTGGACAGTTTGTCCATGACCCTCTTAGCCATGGTGGAGCCTAGACAATCCATCCCTTACACAGATATTCCATGCAACGCCACTTCCTTTTTGTTTAGTCACAAATAGGTTACTCCAGGGAAAATCTCTAAATACAATTCTTTCTTTGTCATTTGTATTTATGGGGGTACTAAGGTCCCCTATTTGTCACCTTTCTAATGGAAAGAAGCCTATGAGAATAGTTTGGGTTGGAAAGGACCTTAAGATCATCTAGTTCCAACCCCCTGCTGTGAGCAGGGACACCTCGCACTAAACCATGTCACCCAAGGCTCTAATCCAACCTGGCCTTGAACACCGCCAGGGATGGAGCATTCACAACTTCCTTCAGCAACCTGTTCCAGTGCCTCACCACCCTCACAGTAAAAAACTTACATTTAACCTGAAGTTCCCCTGTTTAAGTTTAAACCCATTACCCCTTGTCCTACCACTACAGTCCCTAATGAAGAGTCCCTCCCCAGCATCCTTGTAGGCCCCCCTCAGATACTGGAAGGCTGCTATGAGGTCTCCACGCAGCCTTCTCTTCTCCAGGCTGAACAGCCCCAACTTTCTCAGCCTGTCTTCATAAGGGAGGTGCTCCAGCCCTCTGATCATCCTCGTGGCCTCCTCTGGGCTTGCTCCAACAGCTCCATGTCCTTTTTATGTTGAGGACACCAGAACTGCACACAGTACTCCAAGTGGGGTCCTTGACCAGTGGTGTGATTTCACAGATGACAACAGTGTTACTGACTCCTCACACAAAGCAACCACATGTTAGCAAGCTACGTCTGAAACCCAGATCTATTTATGGATTGCCTAGATATGCATGCAACTGTAATTATCAATATAAACAGGCTTTCAAACAACCAAGTAATTAATTATTAAAGGCCATTAAATAAGCAATCCAGAAGGCACTGGATAGAAGGACCAGGCAGAAAGAAGTATTCTAATGTACAGCAGGCCCTTTGTCATTTTTCATCTCTGGATACTAAGCCAGCAGCAGAGATCCTGGCTCACTATATTTAGATCTCAGACACATGATACTTAAGCTGCCATATGCCATGACTAGAGTTGGGAACTTCCACAAACAATTTCTAAGTACAAAAGATGTGCATTTAATCAGTTCCTCAGCTTCTGTTTCATAACACTGCATAGCTTATCAGCATGTTTCATCAGTTTAGTTTCTACTTTTTGAAGCAGTTGATCACCCAAGACATTGACAAGTTAGTAACTTTTTCTTTTTACCATACCCTGTTTGGGATGATTTATTCCAACTCTTGTGACTAAGCAAATAAGCAGTTATGATCCCTTGTCACAGAAAAGTGAACAGAGATCCATAATTTCATCTTTGGATAAGATTTGTACAAGATGTTTGCAGGAGTCTAAAAGAACTCTGCATCAGAATTAACTTTTCTGTTAAGTAAGTTTGTCACATTACAATTTACCCTTCCAAATACTCAAAATGAAAGTGACCCTCATTTACTTAAAAGACCACATCCTACGATGAGATCCAGCAGCTCTACAGAGATAACAGATCCATGCCCTAACCAGAAGCCACAGGGACTAAGCAGACATCTCCCTCTGATCCTGCTTGAGTAGAGAGATTGGCCTAGATGACCTCTCATAGTCTTTTCCAGCTTCAACTATTCTATGATTCTGTGAGGGAAACCAGGCAGATATCTTGAAAAGAACCAGTCCCCAGGGAACCAAAGCTCACTTACACATGCTTGCAGTTTAAGAATTATTACCTTGATTTTTGTAAAGCCAAGAATAATCCCAGAATCCAGTGCAGGAAGATGTACAAAAGCCATGCTGTCAGAAAATCAACTATTGCTTAGAATACAATCATTTCAGCACTATTAAGCAGTAACAAGTAGTTGACAAGGCTGTTTCAGATTAAATTTGCATAACATGTTTATTAACATTAGTCACAAAAGTCTGTGGGGCATGCGTGCATTTTGGCATCCCTTCTGAATGTCATTGGCTGTACAGACAGGGAGACAGCCTTGTCAAGACTATAACAGATTATGATCATCCCTTCTCTCTGCCAGTGTCTGCTAAAATTGAAGACAACACACATGATTAAACTTTGTCAACAAAGCCCCAGGAGATATTTCCTGTCACCTCAACATGTGACTGACCCTTAAGGAGCAGAAGCAGAAGCAGCACCCTAGTTAGACAGGTATTAAAGCAGGTGAAGTATATACTCCAACTGTATATCTCCAAGACAACCTTTTACACTAAGCATGTCTCAAGCCCTCCACTCCTCTTCCCTGCAACTCCACCACATTCGCTTCCCTCTACGTACCCAGAAAAGAGCCACCCCAAGCATATAATTTTTGCAGGTTTACAATGTGGAGTCTAGCGTATTGCTTTGGATATAGTGTCAAGTGTTCTTGTACACTTTTAGATCACTTAACCAAGGGTTTCAAAAGAACATATGTGAATAAAAGCACAAGATGACATTTCAGTCAAGTTAAAGGATGGAAGTTTAAAAATAGCCTTGTTCATGTGTTGCATAATTCAACTGCAGAACTTATGGCCAATCAATCCACAAGATTCAAGAAGCTGGATATTTACATGAACAGACAGAACTTTAGTTACATATTTAGTTACATCCTTTAAATACTTTACAGTATTACATTTTCCATCTAAAAATTGAAGTCTAAAGACCAAAATGGGATGTAATAAACTATTTCAGCTTTTCATACACCTTCCTGAAGATCATTTGTACTGGCTAGATCCAGGGGTGAGATGTTGAACAATATGGACTTTTGGTATCATTAGTTCAGACCTCAGGAATACCGCTATTTTCTATACACGAGAACACATGTACAACATAGCAGATGCATGATTACGATTTTACAGATAAGAATATAAATGCACAGAAGTGAAAGAACTTCTCAGCTTCATGCAAATAAGGAGCAGGACAGAGCAGTTTTCAAACCTCTATCTAAACATTTCTTAAAAAGCATTTAAAAAGAACAGTGATGTGGTGAACTCTCATATAGAAAATGATTGAGATGGCTGAGGGTCTGTTTCCAGCCTGGTTTATGTACAGCTTGTGCTGAAGTCACGACTTCTGCAGATGTCCCTAAACAGGGCCACTTTTCAGTGTGTTTGCTACACACAGAGTAAGAAATTCCTTAAGAAGGGTAGTTTAAGTCCTCTGTTTATTTTTTCTTCCTGTTAACTGTTAATATAAAATTAAACTAGAGCTCCATTATTAACTGTTCCACACTTTTCTGTCTACCTTGTCCTTTCCAAGGGGACAATATTCGGAAAATACATCGTGCATGTGTTCCAAACATTGCCCCTCTTCAGCTTTTCTAAGCTGCCCGTAAGTGCAGCAAACACCATGTGATCCTTCCTACCAACACGTTGGAAGCACAGCAATAAGACTTTACGGTAACCCAACAGAGAAGTGTTTAGTGTTTTTTTCAGCCCAACAAACCACCACAGTTTGTCTGGACAACCTTGCCTAAACACCTCATCCAAAGTATTTGATTCTTGTCATCCTAATGAGATTAATCTGGATCTCAGTCCAGCTGGTCACTCTGCACCAGTGCTGGATTACAGCTGTCGCACAATCCAACAGACATCTGCTACTCAAGATCAAATGGTGCCCAGGTGTGGTTAGAGGTAACTATGGAACAGTTGCTAATCAGACTTCACTTACAGAAGCTTTATTTCTCTGAAGACTTTATCCACTAGAGTTACAGTTCAAAACTCAAAGCCTCGGGCTTATGAGAAAATATGAACCCACTTAAAGAAGGATGCTAAGTACTACTAGATAAATCAGAACATCTTGCCTACCAGCATTCAAAAATATTTCTGCTGCCAGTCATAAGCAAGTAAGAAGAATAAGAACTTAAAGGAGCAATACATCCTAAAGTGCATGATGATTAGAACTCAGTATTGCTCTCGACAATAAGAAAGATAAGCTTGTAATAAACAGCTCTCAAAAAGGAATGAGAAGAGGGGTAAATGTACCATACAGTGCTTTGAAGCCAGCTTCAAAAGTGGATGACAGCTGGCAAACTACAGTTCAGTTTATGG
>NW_009942314.1:22904-36840 GCF_000696875.1 Nestor notabilis | reverse complement strand
GGTTCAGCAGGTGTAAATCATACTTTTTCCCTCACTTTTCAGCTTCCAAGGAACCACAGCTGGTTTCTGAAGACTTTAAATTGATCCAGTCCCTGAGAATTGGAGCATTCAAAGTTAAGGTGTACGGACTCAAAGCTTTGATTTCATCTGGCTCATATCAGCTGCAGTAGTGCAGGTTTAATTAACATGCCAGTTCCTAAGGGAAATAAAGCCCTTTATAGTTCTTATTTCACCAAAAACTGTGTGCCAGATGTTATGGAAATCCATATGAGCTGTGCCAAGACTATGAAAGGAAAATAAAAGAATAATTATTGCAACAGAAGCCTCATGAGATTCTGAAGCTTTCTGGGGTTTTGTTGTGATTTCAAAGAAGTAGATCTGAGCACTTAGTTTCACAGAAATAACTGGTTATTTTTCACCTACTTTAAATTGTCTTTATGGGCTAAAGTTTTGCCAAGGGTCGGTATGTCCCTTTTCACACAGGCAAGTGCAGAGCCAGACAGCTTTGCACAGCACACATGAGCTTCCAGACACCCTCCCGAGGATCAAAGGTCCTGTGTCAGATTTTGTCAGCTGGCTCCGTATTTTCGTTTTGACTTGTAACAGAAACTGCACAAAATGCAGAAGTACCGCCAGGTCCCATGAGCATGTCAGCCCATTCTGTTCATGATGTCAGGGCTTGCAGACCATAAGTGAACAGAGCACTATCAGGCTGCTTTGCCTTGTCTGAGAACACAAAGAGTCAGACAGGTCTCATCCCACAGTAGGAAGAAGCCTACATAATAGTCCAGTACTGATTCTTCCATAGCAAGAGAACAAATCTGTCCCAGGATATCTACATACATCACTTCTTGTACTACTCTTAGGTCTATAAAGCCCTGATAAGGTTGGCCTTAAAGCAGCTCCTTTCCTGCCCTTGGTATGATTCTATTATACAGTATGAAGCTGTATGGAGTGGAAAATTAACTTGGAAAAAATTCATGACTGTAAGAGAGTCCTTATCTTCCACTTTTATTATGTAAAAGTCCTCTGGAGTAATTTAATAGCAAGTATATTTATTTGGTTCAGAACATTGAAGTATGAGAGAAGTTGTGGCTTGCCCCATCTCTGGCACTGTTCAAGGCCAGGTTGGATGGGGCTTTTAGCAACCTCGCCCAGTGGGAGGCATCCCTGCCCATGGCAGGGGGCTGGAACTAGATGGGCTTTAAGGTCTCTTCCAACCCAAACCATTCTATGGTTCTATGCTGCCTAAAATGTGTACTTTAGGAAAGCAGAATGTTATAGCTTATACTGAAGTTGCCCTTAGTATGATATTTGTTTAAGTCCGAAAGCCGTGCACACAGAGAAGTTCTTACACAGGTTAACAGTGGACATAGTACAGTTCACACAGACAAAACACCTGGTTGCCCTGCCTGCTTGCAGGGGCAAGAGAAATTGGTGAATATTAAATGACTATGTATTCCTCCCGCCTGGTAAACTCACTGTACAAACAGCCTTAGCAATATAACACTGTCATCCTGAAGAAAGCTTCTCATTGATGAAACAGAATTGCTTAGTAGCATTTAGACTGAAATATGCCAATAAAGATATCTCACCAAGACAGGTATTTTGTCAACTGCCGTTACACAATTCCAAATGGCTTTTAGTTTACAAGCACACTTAATACAAATTAAGTATAATTTGGTGCCACCTAATCTGATCCAAACTTGCATGCTTCAGTTCGTTTCTGGTTAACTGGGAAGGAGACACTCAGGTTACTTCAGAAGAGCTCACAAGCTTAGGATCCTGTACCCCAGTGCTATGAATTCACCTTCCCCCTTATTTCCTTCAGCCTCCAACCACAGAAACTACTGCCAGCAAAGAGGATGTGTTGTTCTTTACCAACAAAAGATCTGTCTGATCTCAGAGGGTTCCTCCAAGCAAGGACCTGCGTAGGCAATGTCAGTGCTTCCTGCTGTTTCCAACACTTCTTGACTTGTACACATAGCCTTTCAGCCTGTTTTTACCCAAGGTCTTTGGGAGTTTGGTAGAGCAGGGAGCATACCTTCTTCCCTTCATCTCTTGTATTAGAAGTAAAACCAGTGCCAGCTGCACAGAAACCCCAAGACAGGAAAGTATCAAACAAGAAAAGCCAAACAAGAACATCCAGGACAGTGATTCTCCAGGTATGGGTAACCTTTACCAGGCTGCTAAAGGCTATAGCAAATGCCTGTTGCAACTCTGCATCTGCAGCCACTAGAATCTTATTACAAAAACATAAAAATAATTCAAAAGCTATTTTCCAGTACTCAGTTCTGTCATCCAAGACTGAAAATAAGAGAAATTATTGTATTATTTTAATTCAGAGGCCATTTACACAAACATTAGCAGGATTTCAGTAAGAGCACAGGATGAAGAAAACGAGAGGATGCAGGAAATGGAGATGGTAGTACTCCAAGGATGCAACAGGCAGCAAGGAAGAAGTCTCAGAACTTGACAACAAAAAGCTCAGGAGGTTAAAAAAAAAAAATAGTCCCCATGTAGACTTCTGCCCTGGGAAAGGTGCCGCAGCTTAGCAACAGGTATCACTGCCGTTGTTAGACATGGTAAAAATATACGCGGCCCTCCAGCTGTAAATCAGCAACTGCTGACCAGTTGCTGCAAAGGTTTTCTTAAAGGTACCTGTGCCTGCTGCATACGTACCATTCAGCAGATGTTCTTACTTTGTAATACTGTTCTTAGCTTTGTGATCAGTTACAGTTCCTGGACATAGGCTACCCTCTGTATTAGATAGTGCTTCGAAGGTTCTCTTCATGCTCACCATAACTATAGCTGTGCGGCTTTTGTTCTCACATGTCACCAGCAAGCTCAGCTACCAACATAAGGACTTACTACATGCCAAGGCAAGCACAGCACTTGGGATTGTCTTGGTGCTTTGTTTTTGCCCTCTGCCAAGCCTACGAGGCAAAAATATCCACTTTTCCCCACTTTAATTAACAATTACAGTGATTCCTAAGACTAGTAGATTGTTCACTTCTTTTTTCCCTCCAAAGTGCTTTTTCAGTTGCAGCACAACGGAGAAAGCCAGTACCAATTCTTTATGATCACTGGTCTCAATCCAGAACACCCTCTTCCTCCAGAATTTAGAAGCACCAGTGAAGCACTGGGATGGGTTGCCCAAGGAAGTCGTGAATGCTCCATCCCTGGCAGTGCTCAAGACCAGGTTGAGTGGAGTCTTGGGTGACATGGTTTAGTGCGAGATGTCCCTGCCCATAACAACGGGTTGGAACTAGATGATCTTAAGGTCCTTTCCAACCCTAACTGTTCCATGATTCTGTAACTTCTTCCAAACTTCTCTCTTCCTTTGTACCTTACCCAGCAGTTGCCTTTTATAGCCCCATCATTATGTTAATTAGATCTTTCTGGTGCATTGCTGGTGGCTAAGTGAATTCCCAAGGTGCTCAGCTGCTTGCTGGATCAAAATCCCCATCACTGTTAGAAAAATTAAAGTGAAAGGGGTTAATTGATAACAGGCAGCATTTGGAGGTGGGATGTCTCCTTCAGTCATCAGTTCTCACAGGTGTTGAAACCTGGGCAGAGGGACTTTGTCCCAAAATACCCCAGCTGTCTGCCACTCATTATTTTATTTCTTTTCCATCATTTCAGGAAATATGTTTTTAAAAATCATCAGTGAAAACAACCCCATAAGATGCAAGTGTGAGTACACCTCAAAAGGTTACCTCAGGGGTGATGGGTCAATATTGGACAACTGCAGTGCTCATTGCTGTAGGTAAAGGATTGCCTTTAGTAACTATGGCACACCAAGTAAAATCATCCTTTGGATGATTTGGAGCAACAAATAGGAAAAATCCCAGTTCTGTTGCAGCCATTAATTTTAAAGGACAAAATAAGAGTTTGGTTCTCACTTTAAGAGCATTCTTGTAGCATGAGGAATGAGATTTCCAGTTTGTCAGAAAAAAAATCTTTTCAGTTTTCCTTCCGATCCAGAATGAAGACTCAGAATTTGGTTATTTCCCGCACAAAGAAGTGTTGCTTCAGAAAGCACAAAAACTGCAAGCTGACTTTTCTGAAATCAAACTGAACAAGGAGTCACTTTGTGTCTCCAAGACTTTTCCTTTCAATCCTGGAGGATCCTCCAGGCAGCCTCTTCTGGAGCAATGATCTCCAAAGCCTGTTTCAGTTCTGGAAATTTCTGTGGTTTTGGAGAGCTGAGTTCGCCTCTGCAGAGCCATAGTCTCCTGTGGGCACCTTCTAAGAGTCACATTAGTTACTCAAAGAATCTCCATCCTTTACACGTTTTTTGAGCTCTAGCCCTGAAGTTAAATAAACCTGTTAAGAAATTATGAGCTGTAACCATCCAAATTCTTCCCTCTGCAGCACAGAATGTTACAAATAGAATAGGAAACTTATAAAAGTTCCACATCTTACCTGAGTCCTTTAGCTGGCTGAGTTCCATGTCTACACAGAGGTTTTCTACTTTGATCTTTGACTCTTCAGGTGTGGAGCTGACATTTTAGGTCTTTCAGTCTTTTGTGTACCAGCTGACAAGCTCCAAGTTGGCCAGAGACAACTTGACTGTGTTTTGCAAAAAGGCTTCCTGTCCGTGGCAGTTAGGCTGCCAATCACCTCATCAGTTCCTCTTGCTATTCTGGACCAGAGGTGTCACAACTGCACTTCACATCTATCCAACTGTTCCTTCACAAAAAACAGGTTTTACTGTGCCTGGAAGTATTTTATCTGTTCTATCTGGGGAACCTCCAAAACCCAAAGCTCCTTCAATCCTTCAAGCCTCAGCTTCAACATAAGCTTTAACTACTTTTGCAAAACTTCAAACGTTTCACGTGCCACTTCCGTCCTTTGGATCTTCACTGATTCGTGCAAGAACTCACATCTTTTTGTCCCACCTCAACAGCAACATCCCAGGAATATCCAGGTTTCTTTCCTTGTGCATGTGACCTCATTTGTTTGTAACACAAGTCTGCAGAGTTTCCAGCGCAGGCCCACGCTTGTTTCAAGTGTAGCATTTCTCTGTACCTTCACCTGACACTGCAGATGGTTATCATACAACATTTCACACACACAGACTATATGCATGGGTGACTAGGACAAGCAGACATCTCCTTCTCCCTCCTCAGTGACAGACACGTTCATGGGAGAAGGGACCCCACCCGTTCAGCTGGGGTCATTGCTCACTTTCCGATGTCGTTTCTCAGTCATTCCTTTCCAACAGTCACAGCTGGTTTGAGAAGGCTACAACCTAGGTTTCTGCCAGCTGTGAGCCCCTTAGTGCCAAGTGGCACTGCCACAGGGGTTGCCTCAAGGCTTACATGGAGGATGACAAAAGAATCATTTCAAACTTCATGTGTAAGGCAAGAAGGGAGCTCTGCCCACCCAAAGGATCAGTTTGGTTGGCCTCCACAACACCTGATACTGCCCACAGCCACAGTCCCAAGAGATGCTGCTCCATCAAGGAATGGACCATGCACAAGACCATCTACATATAGATTAGTGGAGTTCTCTGGCCTCCAGAGTCCATGTGTCTCTGGCCTTGAGTCTCTTGAATTCTCTTTTTGTCTCTAGCCTTGCCAAATGTCTTCTCTTTCTCCATCAGTTTTCCCTAGCTGCTGCTTCCTCCCTGTTCCCTTGGTCATTGTTCCATTGGGCAAGTGTTCTGGCTTGTCACTTAATGAAACCATCTTCAGACACAGCAATCGCTCCCTCTTCTGCTTCCTGCTTCTCAGTGATGAAGATGAGAGAAGTCCCATCATGCTGGGGCCTGTCCACCTTTTCACCATCCTGCTTGGAAAGCATGCGCTCACGCACCCCTTCCAGGAAGAAGCAGACAGCTCTTGGAGTCAGGCTTCCCAGCAAGAGAGCCATGCCAGGAAGCACATGCACCTGCCTGCACATTCTGAACAACGTCCTTGCAGGAGCAACCAAGTGAGGGAAGAGAGAAGGGGCTCAGCAGACAGCGGGTTAGGGGCCAGCTCCCAGCTCTTCTGAATCCCAAACTAGATCCCACTGCCTCTGCCCAGGTTGTTCCCCAGCCTTTCAGAGGCTGCCTGCTTCCTACATGAGCTACCTGGTGGTAGCTACCTCGGGTGCAGGGGTCTGCTGAGCACACGGTGGCTGAACACAGATGTGTCAAACACCCGCGGTCTGCAGGCAGTAAGGGTATGACACATCTAAGCACAGAGCACTTGCCCTAGAGAACAGATACATGCAGAAATACCTACCTGCTGACTGCTGCAAACCCCTCTTTATGCTGCCAAATGGAAGCAGCCATGGGGGCTTTGCATGGAGGCTGCCGGCAAGGCGCGAGCCCAGTCAGTCAGTCCACACGTCCTGGGGCTGCGGGGACTGCCTGCCTCAGACACCGGCAAACAAATGAGCACAGGACACGGGCCAGCCCTCACTGCGGGCAGGGCTCGTGGCAAATGGCTGTCTCTGTGTGCTGGAGCCAGGATGCAAGGCACAGAGTCTTTAGCCAGAGCAACACTTATTTGCCAGAGCCAGCTCAGATTAGACACAAATTTGAACGCTGAGGCGATGTCTATACAGCTGCACAGATAAGCTCACAGCAAGCTGCACTTTCTCTGCTGGCCAACAGTAATGGGGTACAGCCATATCCCATGGGTACACTCGTTCAGACAGATCTTTCTCACACTGGTGGGGTCACCTGGAATCCCTCTGAGTGTGTCAGACTTCAAGGACATCGATATGAGTCCGCGGCAGAGAGACCAGAGCAGAACAGGCTATGTGGTGGTCTGGCCTTTAAAGGCAGTGAAGACCAGAAAGTGACTCAGCAGCGTCTCAGCCTAGAGGTCTCTGCAGGATTTACAGCTCACAGAAATGAGCACCAGTCCCCTAGGACTCACCACACGCATCCCTGAAAGTCTCTGTCACCACATGTGCCGTTGTGGCTGTGACAGTCTGCACCACAAAGGCAAAAGCAAAGGGAAGATAAATCACCACCAGGATCCTGTCTCAGTCTCCACATCCAGCAGCTTCCTCATTGCCCTGATCCACCATTGCCAAGGGATTTCCTTGAGGGAGAGATAAGCCCTCCATAGAGGCTGACGACATCACAGATGTTCACTGACCCATCTGCTAAAGGTAAGTCCATCTGCCAGGACCCCCTAGGAGTCGATGAAATCAGGCAACAAGATGCCCAGGTGGCTGCTTGGCAGAGCTGTGAGGATAAAGTGGGGCCATCAGGAGGCCACATAGTGCTCAGTTGCTGGCAATCCCACTGCACCCGCAAGCTGCTGGGTACACTGACCCTGTGCCAGGCATGCTGCTCCACAGACAGCCCTGAGGGTCCCTAGTCCTGTTTTCCTTCCAGGCAGCACCCATCTTGATTCTGTTCTGCTGAGGAAAGGAGATTCTGGGTATTGCAGATACGCCATCTGCTCCTCTGCCCTGTTCCCCAGGCACATGCAAGAGAGAATGGGAGCTTACTGCTTTCCTCCATAGGGAAAGCAGAGACATGAGCTAGCTTTGTTGTCCAACAGAGACCATCCACTCTGACTTGACAGCATTGAGTTCGGCTTCCAGGTAGGCACAGGTAGTTCCTGCATTCAGCCTGAGCCCCAGGCACAGATTAGAAGTGCCGTGACTTTAAGCAGAAGGGTTCATGCTCAGACAAGAGGTTAGTTTGAGCTAGGACCAGGAACAAAACACTCATTGTGCCAGGTGTCCCTCTGGTACCATCAGTTTCTAGGAGCACATTACCCATGAAATTCTCACCATGTGTCATGTCGCACATAGTGGCAGAGAGCCATGATGGGGCTAATGAGCTGGCCAAGGCACCATCCCCACACACAGCGCTGGCAGCCTGGGACATGCCCATGTAGGTGGCTTAAAGAGCAAACACCTCTAAGATACCTGCTCTGGTGTTCTCAGAATGAAGCATTAGGGTACTGGTGAAACTGCACCTCATGGGCAAAAAGACACAACTGACGGCTGAGTTAAAATAACACTTGATTTAAGCCCAGGTTTGTAGAAACAAAGATTCCACATGCATTTAAACAATACAATTTACATTTTTCTACAGTCTCAATGCAAGATTTAAGTTAAAAAAAAAAACCCAAACAGTAAGAGTCTTGAAATGAGCTTTGCTGTCTTCATTTTGGCCAGAAGATGAGTTGGTGTAAGTTATTCAGAAAGAACATGTTTTAAGAAACGAAACGTATGTGCCTAGAAAAGAAAAAAAAGGCATAGATTAAAAACTTCATGATCTCATTTGGACCATCTTATGTGAGTTACTGCCCTGGAAAGAAGAAAGTCTTTGCTACTGAATATAGGGGGAAATACATAATTTGCCAAAAAATCCCATTGAAAGATGAAACAAAACTCTTTAAGCTAAAAGTACTGAGATGTTAGAGAATTTGTATCCGTTGCCTATTTTGGATACTACAGCTTAACCAAACACTACAGAAAACAGAATACTCCTCTAAATACTCCCTTTCATTAAAAGAAAGGGAATTTGTTCCTATTTGGATCCCCAAAGAAACATTTGTCGTTGTTTAGCAAACATCTTTTCAACTGCTCTTGAACCACCAGGCATATCCAAGGCATTTATGTCAACTTATACTTGTCTGAGTTTGTCTGAAGTATCTTCCCTCCCCATATGTCTACTCACGAGAACTGCGATTTACTTTCATGTCATCCACATATTTTCATGGGACTGGATTCCCTACAGAGGTTAGTTTGGGTGCATGCTCTCAGAATCTATTCCCAGTACCAAAACACAGCAGATTGCTCCAGCACATGCAGGGAAAAGCACTGTGAGCTCTAGTCCTGGGGAACAGGTTGAGACCATTGCTAGAGCAGCTAAATCAAAGAAACAGCACAGGTCACAGTAAACAGGCCCTTGATGGACATCAGTGTAAGTGGGGCCAGTCTACCTGGTTAAGGCCATTCATGAATTGGGATCAATATCCTTTCTTTTTTTTGAAGTCGTTTAACCGAAATCAAATATAAACAGGAGTAGCTCCTCCTTTCAATCTCAGCCATCCTACAGAAGAAAAACAGTTGTCTTATTTTAGTTGTTGCATTTTAGTTACATGCCTCAGATATGACTATTGACTGATCTCACAGCCTGAGTCTTTTCTGATAAGTATAATGCACCTTATGAAAGAGAAAGAAAAAAATAGAACAGGATTCCCGCTAGGAAAATACTAGTCTCATTTAATTCCGGGTTGTAAGATTGGTGAGGGAAGAATTTTCTTATTTGTTTGCACACTGTGACAATCATTTAAAGTAATGAATTAAAAACAGTCATCAAAACACCATCTGAGGTGGAATCTCCCTTGCTTTGGGAGCTGTTATTATATCCCGGTGATTTCACTAACTTACTCCATTCTCTGTAACACCTGCAGCATGAACATGTCAAATATGAGCCTTATCGCAATACTTAACAGCAGAGAACCCCATCCGGGCAGCATTGCCCATATCATACCACACCAGCCCAAATAAAACCAGAGCTACAGCTTAATGAATTTTCACTTTTCTGAGTAAAAATTTTCCCATTTCATCTCTTCTCTCATCACAGAGGTCATTTATGTCTTCCTAGTGTCTCTTCTGCAAGACTGGAAGATAATCAACACTTCTGCCAGTCAATGCACGTTCTCCATACTCTATGAATGGGAACTCTCGAGGGCTGCCCTTGAGCCGGTGCGTCTTTGCCCACAGTGAAGCTTCTCCCAAAGTGAGCAGAGCATTTCTGGCCGTGCTGCTCTCCTCCAGCTCTTTGACATAGCATACTTCTGTAATGATGCCCTGTCTCTCTTCAGCCACAGTCTCACGCCTTCCAACCCAAGACCAAAAACCTCTGTAGAGAGACCCCATAGATAGAAACAGTAGAAGTTCCCCCCCGACCTCCAAAACAGGCTGGAAACCCGATCTGTTTCCTCCAACTCCTTGTGATGGTGAACAGGAATCAGCCTGGGAGCCTGTGGGCTGATGAGGTACTTCTGAGCTTCAGCTTTTCAGCAACTCACTTTCGTTCATGGGTTGCGGTAGTGATGGACACTGCATTTCGCTTTCTCTTCTGTATCTTGGGGTTTATGCTACCGAAAGAATCAATGACCTGATTTTTCAGAGGCAATGATCTCTCATGGCACTTGTGTTGCTCAGCACCATAGAAAATGTAGCCACTAAGGTCTGGGGTGAGTTTTACTTACAAAGGTTTTTTTCAATCCAAAAGTATAAATAATATCTACTTCTGAAGCCCTCTGGCATCCATGTGGTCATGAGCAGCTTCTTACCCCTGGAACATGTGAAAACTGGATTTCAAAAGTAGTTACTGCTTACACAGCACTAGGTTGCTGGTAACTCACTGGCCAAAGGATTGCTTCCAGTTCACGCTTCAGCTACAAACAAAAAACCTCTGGAACAACTTTTTCTTCCACTTGTTGTAGACTACTAAGCAGATCTGCTAAGGAACTATGCCTTTCCCCGTAGGACCCACCTGAGCCCAGATGGACCATCTTTTAAGCCTGAAGAATGACAACAAAGTTTTAAACAATGTATTATTCTTGAATTTTATCCTTGTAGGACCTCTAAATGCCTGGTGCCACTTAAATCCATGACTCCCTCCTATTCTGGGACACCTCTTCCTGGGTAGGACAGACTCAGAGCCCTCGGCTGTTAAGCAGAGAGATAATCCATATAGAATTAGAGGAAGGGACAGTAAACTTCTTAGTGTGAAGTTTACTTATCCATACCAAAAATGCCTTACATAAACCAGATCTGTGCCCAGAGCTGTGTCTCAATTCATAGTAAGCCCTTAAGAAAAGATATGTGCAGCTAATGGAAAACAAATGTCTGTTTTGGCAGGGCCTGCAGCTAATGTCAGTTGTTTTCCCCCCTTTGCTACAGAAATAAAGAAATCATCAAAATGAAACAGACTGACTGAAATGTTCTGGTTTTCTCTTAACCATTTGAGTGCTTCTCTGATACACAACATATGGGACAGACCTTATCTTTGCGGTTCATGAAGAGAAAAAAACTGCTGAAGAAATCATGTTCTTTTTCATTAAAACATTCACTGTCCTCAGGAAGGAAGTTCAGAGTTGAAAACACAGATATGCTTCATAGCTTGATAGCTCTCAGTAAGGACTGTTTTAATTAGAGTGTGACTTCTAGACTTTGTTTTGCTGGAGTCTGGCCAAAAACAGAACAAGAGGACCAAACAACCTTTAAACTGTTTTCTAAAGCAAACAAAAGACTAGGGAAGGCAAAATTATTAGCTGTGGCCTAATACTTCAAAGCAAATTAATATAAAGTATAGCGATTGTTCATTTCTCAGGAAAGAGCAGAACTGTCAACACAAGCATAGAAACCACCAGAAAACAATTCATCAGCAGCATTATGGTCACTAACTCATATAAACCATTCCAAACAACAAAAACTGTTGTTAACCCAGAACACAGAGTCTGACTTTAACTTGTTAATGACATGAATTTGGCGTCGCTGAACAGCCTATAGGGTATCAGCTTATACTATGGTGGAGAAATCAGTAATATGGAAATACCAAAGCTGGTATTGAAGACAGTTATAGACTCATGACTAAGACAGAAAGCACTCTTTCATTTTCTGTGAACAAGTAATCAATAGAGGCCACCTGACGCCTCAGCAAGTGTTCTTCTACCCATGTAAGGACACAGGAGAGGCTACTCCAAAATTTGAAACGTAGGGGCTCGGCATTTACCAGTGTGCTATACTGGCAGAAGCAGCACAATGAGGGAGAAAGGGAGCAGCCCTACAGCAGGCACTGGTGTGTGACCCTGGGAGAAAGCCACCAGCAAGTTTTCTGAGATAGGTGCTAGAAAACGTGGTTTGGGACTGTGAGAAAAGAAATACTCATCTGTCGTTGGACTGCTCTTGTGTGCAAGACAATGAGCTTTATAGGCTCTTTAAAAATAAGGGGATTTCACCAGAGAAGGCAGTAAGGCAGGGTAGGCATTATAGCTTTCATATTCAAGGTGCAAGGCAAATCACTGCCATGACCAGAAACCTAACTACCGAGGAACAAGAAACAGAAGAGGGCAGGAACTTTTTATGTCAATATGGAAGTTGCTAACATGAGTCTTGCTGGAGTGACTGATTCCTCAGACAACCATTCATTCACCTTCAATACAAAGATAAATCTCCTGCAAAACAACAGCTCACAGCCAGCAATGGCCAAATGAATCTTCCTGAGAGCTTCCTGTCTGCCCAGACCCTGTCTCTTTGCTCTGATCTTCCTTCTGTGCTTCAGCCCAAATGCCTTTGCGAGTCAGACTTTCCTGACCACACCAACTGAGGCTTTGTTTAGCCTTTACTGCAATGTCTAACACCCTGGCCTTCAGGTTCAATGCCTACCACCTCCTTGTCCTACCCCTTGGCTCACGTCTGTCCTGGCCTCCCTGCCTATGTCTTCATTAAAAATTCCTCCTTAGCCCCCTTGCCTGCTGGGCTTCTCATCACACATGCCACAGATGAGCTGCTGATGAAATGATGGAGCTAACAGGCATTAGATCCACAAAGAAACTAAAGTTGAAGACCCCAGTCAAAAGACAACACCTGGGTAATGTATTGGACCCACCAGAGAACTTTGCTACGACTGGAATTTCACAACCTTTTTGTAAACTACAGAGATACAGGAAGTGGAGATCAGATTGTCCCAGCTCAAATAAGGAAAACATCTGCTAGTTTAAGGAGGCCATTTGCTAAGAGGCTTACATCTCTCAGCTTGCTATCCAGCCTGTAAAAATTACCAGGAAGATGAATAGAAAGGCATTTCCATCTTGAAGATGTCAACTCTAAAAAACACTATAGAAAAAAAGAAGAAACCATATTCCAGGGTAGAAGCTCCCTGAGTTTAGGTTCAGTTTGGCTCAGTATAGCAAGGGGTGGATCTTAAATGAATGCCTTCAACATAACCTGAATATAATTTTTGTTTAGGTATCTGAGTTCAATCTCAGATATTATCAACCATAGAGCATAAGTCTAGCAAAGATGATGCAGAGGGAAGGGGCTCAGTAAACAACTGCCTTATCATTTGTTAGCTGCGACGGTCAAAGTTACTAGCCATGAAAATTGTTCCAAGAGCCTTTGTCCATCACTTGGCAAAGAACAAAGGTATTAGAGACCATCTAAGGCTGGCCACAGAGAAGTAAGCAAAGTCACTGTGAAGGAATCATATTCTGTACCATGCATGGATGCTACCCTGCGTGCTGTGGTGGACCCACTTGTTTTACCATGCTGGATTTTAAAAGCAAGTAATGACAAATGGACCCAAAAGATAGTGGAGAGCCTACAGCACAGGATCTGGGTCAATATAAAAGACTGTGGTTGCAACAGCTTGTAGGACACAGAGATCACTTTGGAATAGCCAGTAGACCTCTCTAACCATCTTTATTGCATCTATGTTCTAATTTGTTGCTTCCTTGAAACAAAAAGCATTCAGAGAAGCATAATCAGCAAGGAGGGAGTTTCCACCAGCAAAAGCAAAATAAGATTGTGTAGGACCAGCCACATTTCTAGCTTTAGAGATGTGCAAAGCTTTGTAGTGTTCTGCCTTGACAGAAAGTTCATTTGGGGCTTTTACAGGACCCTGGAAAAACTACACAAACTTAGTGAAGATGGGAGAGCATTTCTGTGGTCACCTGAATGCAATGAAACTTTTCTGGAATCTTAAAAATCCCTCACGATCCCTCCTGTATTGGTTTTCTTGTATCTTGAAACTTCTAATATGGGACACAGATGTTATCTTGTATGGTTCAGCGGCAGCATTATGGCACAAGAACAACAAAAAACCCCATGAAATAATGGTGGACTGGTATAATAAATCTTAAGACCCCCAGGTAAATAATTATGCCACCCATGAGAAGTATCCAAGTATAAATAACCCTTGGCACAGCTTTCCTGGGTAAGTCTTATGTTTAGG
>NW_009942314.1:1977-22873 GCF_000696875.1 Nestor notabilis | reverse complement strand
CTTTCCCTGCTAGGGTTCTTTGTCTTCAGGAGTTCTAAGGGACAAGTTGCAACCTGTCTGGAAAAGCTGGAGCACTCTGGTTTTAAAGGCTTTGGCATAAGCAGAAGCAGCCAGACAGCACCAGTAAGAGCTGAAGGTGCTTTTGTATGGGGAAAGGAACCAAAGGAAAGGAAGGGCTTGAGAAGAAATGGTCCCTCCTTCCCTTGACACTATTTGTGTTACAGAGGCAAAACTGCGCCCAGCCATGGCTGTGACTGCTGAGAAACGGCCTCAGTAGCACTTCTGGCTACATCAGACCACCTGTCCTGCTGACAATAGATGAGTTTCTCAGTGCCAGCGCAGCTTTCCTGATAACACCACCCTTGGGCCAGTACCTCTCCTTCAGTGTCCAAGTGCAAGCAAGTAGAGAGAGGACAGAGCTTTTGCTCAGAGAAGAAAAATGCTGGAAAGGAATAGGTTTGTAAATGTTCTGACTAAGCAAGTTTTAGCAACTCTGTCCTTGTCAAAGATAAGACATGGGAACTTTTTTATGGGGAAAAGCAGATGACTAAAGAATGGCATAGCCCTGCATTCTTATAATCCGTGAGGTTTTACGGAAAAGAAAATATCATTTTTTTCATGTTGCTGAACCCAAAAAGTCTTCGTTCTTTCACTCCCCTAAACAAAGATAGGACAAAACATGCCAGAAGATCTGTCCATGTTGTCTGCTGTCTCCTGCGTCTTCCCCTGCCTCTCTGTCTGCAGCCGTGTAGAATCCTGCTAATCCAGCCTTTTTCATGGAGGTGAAAAGATCATTCATAACTGTGCACTTAGAGCAGCTCTCTAAGAATTTTTCCAGCAAACCATTCACTATAGTTCTCTGAAAAAAAAAAAAATAAGTATGAAATAATCTTCCATGTTCGTGTTACATTATTTATGCTTCATTCCAGCTATCTCCTTGTTTCCTGTGGACAACATGTTGATTTATTCATGCTGTCAGGCAACCTCCTCTGACTGTGTTTCCAGTAAAAAACTGAAAGGGAGATTTAGCCTCCTACTCCCCAGATGTGCAGTGGCCCCAGCTCTATGGCATCTGTGTAAACATCAGCAATAAACTTCTGACTTTGAGATTAAATAAGGAGAGCTTTTCCTTTCACCCTATGTTCAGGCACCACGCATCGAGATATTTTAAAGGCATCTTTTGCATTTTTTGTTATGAAAGCATTTTGCACACCATCCGTCAAGGAACTATGTCCCTACGAATCCAGCCACCTCAGGGAGACATCAAACCACAGGACACCCCGACATCCAACTGTGACATCCCCACCAGGGAATGTGCCAAGGAAGAGCACAGCTCTGAGCTGCTCACGTATTAAATGGGGCTGGTTTTGCAGTGGACGTGTCGCTGGTATCACATAAATGATGATGTTGTAAGAGGGGTTATCCTAGGGTATTTAGATATTGGCAAGTTAAGCATGCTAGTTAATTAATGATAATTACTTCTATATATATAAAAAGAAAACCAAACAAACAAAAAACCAGAATAAAATATTACCAGCTTTGTGCTTACCAACCTAGTGACTAATGCCCTGAAATCACCAATCTGTTTTAATATTTTATAGGAGTCAAAGCAATGTTTTTGTTTAGCAGTATTTTCCAGAAATGGCCTAAAGGAAGAGCACCAGTGGAGCATAGACGGCCTCCGTGGGAAGTGCATCATCTGGAAAGCTCCTTTCCACATGAGACGGGTTCAGTTCATTACCCTAATGACATTTTTTGCCCTACTCACCCAGCCTGTACAAATCACACCACTGTGCTTGTGCCCACAGTTGCTGAGGGGCAGAAGAAGAGCTGTCAGAACAAAAGCGATCAGAGCTTGTAGGGGGCAGCCAGGATGGCTGGGTGAGGGCAAAACAGCCTGCCTCACACTGAGCCCATCATTTTCCTAATTGCACCTTGCTGTAGGCATCTCGTATCACTCACTTCTGGCTAGGTTTAGAACTGCCAGAAAAGGGGACTTTGGCTAGGGGCTACACCAGTTTTCCTGGTGCTTGAGTGCTTGACTTCTCAATCACAGCAATATTTTAAACATATTTTAATACAAGAGCTGGAGCAGTTTCTCATTAAAACCCACTGAAATTGCCCCTCTTCAGTGATGAATTTAATCCTTGAATTATTAATACCCACCAATGAAAGGCAGGAGATTGATGTTACTGCCCTGAATTGGTAATGTTGCTGGAAGAAGAAAGTGCTACATTAACAGACAACAGACAGACCAAGAGTTCTAGATGTAGCTTGTGTGGCTGGTTTTTCAGTTCAGTCACAGCTGATTTCAATCACTTCTAAACAAACTTCTGAAGTATTTTGTACAACCAGCTAATGTCTCTATAAATATCTTCTGTTTAACTATAGACAAATTATCTCCCAGCTTGAAAAGCTGATCAGGGATTGCTGGGGGGGAGGGGGAATAAGGGGTGTTTCCTTCACCTGTTTATGACAAATAATCATCAATAAGAGACAAAACATTGCTTTGGAGCTCACTCACCCAGCTGAATCTCGCTCTGTGCACTGTTCAGCTATGCAGCACAGAACTGCAGAGTCCCATACAGCTGTGTGACTCTGAAAAACTCTAGCAACTTTACAGTTAAACTGCCTGTCTTGCCAGCGGTTACTTTCCGAGTTAAACCTTGAAACCCAAGAGTGCCTCAAAACTCAAGTTAACAAGAGATGTCTCTTGACCCTATTTCACTTTAGAGTGGGGTCCAAGATCTTGTGCACTGTGTGGTCTCTTTGAGCCAGAACATGTTCTTGGCTGGCAGACTATGCCACAGAAGGAGGTGCTCCCCATCTGCATCCCATCCAAGCCCATTGGGAGTTACACAGGATAATGTCCTTCTGAGTTAATCTCAGCTCTGTGAAGCTGCCCAGAGAGCTCCTGTGTTGAAGCACAGGCTCCTGGGAGCAAGGGACCTGCTTGTCCCTTAGCTGTCTTCTGCCTGTCCAAGTGTCCATCCCACGTGTCGCCACAGCACCAGGCGAGCTGTGGGCAGGAGTCTTCCCTCGAAGCACACAGCAGGCAAGCCAGGGAAGACAGGGAGCCAAGACTTAGCTGGCTGATGCCAGGCAAGGCTCAGAGCCCAGACTGGTGGCAAACATCCATAGGCAGGGGGGCCTGTCCCCTTTCACAGCCTGAAACCTGCTGTTTGTACAGTCCCACAGGAAGATTCCCACTGGGAAAGGGGAGATGATGTAACACAAGCAACATCCTCCTGCAACCCCTTTATATTTAGCCTTGTGTCCCCTCTCTCCCCTCCTGTGGCGTCAGACAAAACAACATAGATTGGAGTTTCTGACTCAAACACATTTCCTGACACATTTTGCTGTAGGCAGGACCTTTAAAATCATTTTCACAAAAGCTGATCTGGCTCTGAGTGTCGTTACATGTTTTATTTGAGTGAAAGCCATGTCTTCCTCCCAGTAACTTATGGCAAACAAAAACCCCTCACAAATCCTGGTGAGAACTACTGTAAGGATGCTGGTGCACTGCACACACCAGCCAAGGCAGAGAGAGCCTGCACAAGCATACCTCTGAACAAATGACACAAATCACAGCTTCCATTTCCACATGGAACTGGGATCATGCCATAGAATGTGGCTCCTGACAAAGGAACTAATCCTTTAAAAAAAGCACTACTGGGGCTAAAGTATGAGACAAAATGAAAGCATTTATTTTTCTGCCTTTCCTAAATTCAAAATACACAGTGTTTTGAAGGTGCCATATCAAAATATAAAGGAATTGTTGAAATTTTGATTTATGCTACAGTTAAAGCCAGCTTTGGAACATCTGCCTGTCAATGACCATATCATTACGAACAGATGCTTTCTTCAAAGAATTAGACAACACAGAGGGAGGAGATAGTTCTTTTACTCCCTCTCCTGTGTGTATGTGTACACATATACAACAATCGAGCAATTGCACTTGAAGAAAAATATGGAGCTATGCCACAGCACCCTGGCATAATAAATACATCTATATATATTTCCAGACACCCACTACGCACGGCCGCTGTGGCACAGATTCATGACTTTATCAGCGTGCAATTCCCCTGGTTATACTGACAATCCTAATAAGTTCGAAAGAGTTTGGCCTTCATTATATCCTGCAGCTGAAAAAGCTTGGCAAGAAATAATTCAGCAGAAAACTTCAGTTTTCCCCTACATATACCTTACTTTAAAAAAAAAAGAAAAAGAAAACTTTGGCATGGTATCCAGGTTAAAAAAACCCAGCATAGCAGTAGTGAAACCTACATCTTGCTGTTATCCGCTGGCAGCCAGAAAGAGGTAGCAAAAATGCAGTCTGCATGTGGATCACCTTCTATTTTCCTCCCTTTAAAGACATGTAAGAAAGACAATTCTCCTAGTAAGGCACTAAAGAAAAAACATACCTGAATCTCCTTCTTTTCAAGCAGGAAATTGTCATATACTTGAAAGCTGCTGTGCACCACCAATAACTAGAATTTTCCTAATATTATCATTACTCACAGAGTTATTTGAGGAATGTGGTGACTGCCAAGCAGCAAGGAGCACATCTGGGCTATGCCTAAATAAAGAGTCCAAAACCTACATACCTTGATGTTCTGTGTCCAGAAGAAAACCTTCTTGCTGTTACTGTTCACTCACCAACCGTTTATGAAAGGCACAGTTAAACAGTTAACCTATTAGCTCATCACCAGGCTGTGGGTTGTGGGCCACAACTAGCACCCAAGCAGTATTTACATCACCACAAATAATCAGAGGCATTGGTAAAGACTGCCAGCATCATCTGCTGGCAGATGAAAACTGAGTTTTGATTTTGATTTTCTGGCTCAGGTTTGGTACAATAGGAAGAGAGAAGAATATTTACACAAGATGGAAAAAACATACTCAGACAGGACCTCAAAATCACTTTCGAATGAGACAAAGAAATGGTTGCTATTGCTGTCAAGGTGCAAACTCACTCACACCTCATTCGTGTGGCTGCACTCTCTTCTGCCAGATCAGTGTTTCCCTGTAGAAGTAACTGGGTAAGGGAATAGCTAAATCCAGTCCAGGAGGCTGTTGGTTTTATCAGTTTGATCTTGTGAATTATTATGCCTCCCTCCTTCACTAATGAACCCGCTGTTTCCAAATGGCACAGATCTGCTTTTTTCAGTGTAATCTGATTTAACATTATTACTGTAAGTTCCACTACGCTGCCATTAAACAAGGCATTCCATCTCCAAAAAAGCCACTTCCTCAGGTGTACACAGAACTTGAACACTCATCATTAACGCAAGTGCACAAGCAAAATTATTTCTTTTTTATTGAAAGGCTATTTAAAAATGGACTCAATGATTTTGCATATGAAAATACCTGGTACGTGCCTTTTTCTTTCCTCTCACAGAAAAGAAGGGCACAAGTCAGTGGGGTCCTCTGTGTAGCCAGGTACACATGCAAATGTAACATTTTCCTGTGCACCCATGTTTTTTATGTCTATCCTACCCAGCCAACTTTTAGCAACCAACCCCCTAGATATATTGAGTGCCACCCTTCCAGCATTCATGGAAAATGCCTTTCCTTCTGTTAAGCAAGGCTTTTTGCGCTCCATGAGCCAGTGTGATACAAAATTCAGTGTACAGCTGTGGAAAGGTCTTCTGCTGTCTGTACTGCCCTGGCCCCTCAAGTGATAGGAAGGCACCAAATGCCAGTTTGCAAATCAGTCCCTGATGAGACTCTTCAAATGTTGACTGAACTCATGCAGAACCGAGCACTAAAATTGCAATAATAATTTCTTATTAAAGAGTTTCCATTTTATTCCAATCCGGTGCAATAGCTACCATTAAACCCCCTAAAAATTCTATGCATTAGAAGAACAATATTACTGCTTCTGTCTGTGTCTTTTTTCCTGTCCAAAATGAAAAGTAGTCTTGCTAAAAAGACATCCAGAGCGTTCAAATTATTTCATCTTCTACACAAAAAGATAAGAAAAGCCCTATCTAATTCTGATGTTTTTTGGTCAGCTATTACTGTCACTTTGTCTGTTTCTAACAGCAACAAAAAGAAACAGAAATTCCTTTTTCCAACAGTCACCATGACACCTATAAAGCTGAACAGGATGACAGATTAAAATGAAAGCCTAAAAAAAGATGCAGTATACATGGTCCATCCAAAAAGACTTTAAAGTTGGTTTCATAAAATGTCAACACATCCACATTTTTAAAAAATGCTGAAAAGTCTAAGTATCTAAAATGATTTGATTTATACTGCATGGGTGTTCTCATGCCAAAACTGGATACTGCTCATAAAAACAGGAATAAAAGGCACTTCCATATTTAAAAGCAAGATAATACTTTATCTATAGTCATCCACTCTTCTAAAAGCAAGTTATACTCTAATGCATTGCACTGAGAGACACCAAACCTGGAAAATGTATCAAATGGCTACAACATGTTTTAACAAAAATTCAGTGATAATGCTCTGCAAAGAGCAGTGAAAAATAACAACTTCAAACAAGATACCTGGCCCATGCAGTTAATGACATTGTCTGTGTGCTGGATTTGTACAAAGTAAAAAGCACAGTCAAAAGGAAACCCCCTTCCCAAAAACATTCTCAATTATACAGACCCCAAATCAAAATTGCAGTTTTGAACAGTCTGGAAGAGTATCCAGGAATAAAACATCCCAACCTAATCTGCACAGATGACATTGATCCGCACCTTCCACTCAGTTCAAGTCACTAGAAAAAACAACAAACCAAAATGAATCTGTTACTGGTTTTACATCCACCCAAAACACTCTGTGATGAACAAACGTGACCATGTAGGAGATGGTGCAACTCTGCATCTTGGTCCTGTTACTGCTCTCCGCGGCAGAGGTTCTCCCACATCCTGTGCCAGATGGACCTCAAACACCACCAAATTCCAACAGCCCAATTCGATGTGTTCTGGTCTGCTGGAGCCCAGGCTGGTTTTGAAAGAATCAGACAAGGCAACTTTTCTCTAGGATCAGACATTTCCTTCCAAATCCCTGGGAGGCAGCAGAGAGCGGACCTTAAAGCCCTGTGTCAACAGCCACTCTTCGGACGAGCACAACAGCATGTTTGAGGGAATCTCAGCCCATGAGCTGAAACCTGTCCTCTAGACAAATTGCAGCAGATAGTTGCAAATACTGTGGGGTTTTTACGCAAAAGCAGTTGTCATCAACCCTAAAATCACTAAGGTAATATGGCAAGTGCTAAATTGTGGCTTCAGCGTGGAATAGCTGATCTTTGTTGAAATGCAAAAGGTTTAAGGAAACCAGGTGGACCATGCTGTACATGCTGTGGCCGGTGCTGGCTGCCTTCTAACAGGTAAGATTTTCAGTCATGCAACAGAGAAACTGGGAACACTGAAATCTAAATTAGACAGAAACACCCACAATCCAAAGCTGCCTGAAGTCTTCAATTTCAGACAAAATTAACGTCTTTGTTAGAAGGTGGACAAAGGCTAAACCACCCAGTGCCTCTCAGACAGACACAGGATTTTCCCTTCCTCCAGCTTGGTCCAGTCCTACAGACTTCCTTGCCCTTCCTTCTTGTTTTGGGCAGAATGCCTTCTCCCTTTCAGCACCTCACCATCTGGCCCAGCCCAAAGGTACATCCCTGCTTTATCAGTTCAGCACCTCTTTTCATATTTCACTTGAAAATGCACATGCCAGATAAGGAGAAATTTCTTCCAGATGTCAGGAACTGAACATGAACGCATCCTGGTAAAGAGAGAGGTGATATTATGTGATGGGAGTACTGTGGGATAATTAGAAATAGAAAAAAAGTCTTCTTTTAGAGGTCAGTGCTTAATTTCTCTGTCAACACATTTTAAGTATTCAGTGTTTCCGCAGTATTCCCTGCCCTAACCATGCCATCCAGAATTTGTCTAAATAAAGGAAGTCTTGGGAACGTTTCAGAAATATGGTCTGCATTGAAGAATAACAAGCTGCAAAGATAATAAAGACAAATCTCCTTTAAATCCAGCTTGGTCCTAGAGTTTTTCCTGTCCAGTTCAAAGAAAGCACCTTCCCCTAGCAGCTTCCCCTCTAAGGGACCTGGGTGCACCTCACCTTGAGAGACATCAACTCAGCATTCCCGTCTGCGGGTAGAAGAGTGAAGAGGCATCCTCCATGTTGTAGCTACAACTCTAAGATACACATGTGAAGCATTTTCTAGACACAAGACATGTTTACTAGGCTCCTTGCCACTACAACTTTCCTCATACAATGGGAACAAAACAAATAGACCCCTTGTTCCAAAATCCAAGTGTGGTAAATGCATGATTGCTGCCATAGTAGTGGTTTATGACTTACTACATTTAGCCTGGTTCTTTGTAGCTGCATGAATATATATTATTCTGCTTCATATGAGAGTAAGTCTGGTTCTGATTAGGCTTGTAGAGAGCTGTCAGAAAGTCAGACTCGAGCAAATAAGCCCCTGTAGGTTCACTTGGAAAAGCCCATAAAATGTCTGCTGTTCATTTAAATTAGGCTCAGAAAGAAACACAAACCTGAAAGCTGCCAGTGTTTATATATTTGATTAAGATTTTTTTTTTCTTGGGGGCAGAGGAGGCTGGGAGAAGAGTTATTCTGGGAATGAGCCTAGTCAGAGAGCAGCCTTGGGCCCAGACCCTTATTCCTGCGCACAAAGCAAAGGAAAAACAGGCTTATGCAGGCACCTTGTGCTACAGCATAGCCAGAATAAATCCCACCCTTGAATCAAAGCCCAGCAGTGGAGGAGCAGTGCAGCTACTCTGCAGTCATTTTTTAAACCATCAGGTTGTGGCTGTGACTAAAACAAGTTCTGGGAATACTTTCCTATACATGGCTTGCTTAAGAGCAGGTTTTCTACGCTCATCTGAGCCTCAGTTGAAGAAATCCACCTGGGCTGCAACCTAGATGGCAAGGCAGGATGGCTGGTAGCACCTGAGTGTCTCCAGGGCTAGCTCTGGTCCTTCCATGGGCTGCCATCACCAGAGCATGGTCCCTGTCCTACAGACCGATGCCCCTACATGCAGTAGCATTTTGCCCTGCTTGGAATGGATATGCCAACCAGCCCCTTTAGCTTTGTACCATGCATTTATTTTTTAAGTAATCACTGGTTTATGTATCCATGATTTAACTGTCAGGGGATGCGGTCTGCACCCCAGCCTTGATGATGACATTGAATTGTCATCTTCAACTCTCCCTGTGCTGTCTGAAACCTACTTCCAGTTGGTTTTACTTAGGAGGCATCGCCTGAACCCCCTGCCTCTGCTGTTCGAGACGAGCAGGCTGGCTGCTCCCTGCCCCTGCCCCTCTCATGCATGCACATGTGCACTCTCGGCTCTCCCGCACCCCTGGCTCACGCATTCTCCATATGAAGATAATAGGCTCAGAACTTCTCTTCTTTGCCTGCCTGTGCTTCATCTGGGTCCCACAGGCTCCAGTGTGCCCCGTCCTCATGTATGGATCCATGACTGTCCTCCAGAGCCTTCCTCGAGGCGCCTGCCTGTGTGCCTCCCCTCTCAGCCCCTTCTCTCAGGTTTTGGGGGCACATCTCCTACTGCTGGGCTGCCACAAATCCAGCAGCACCTCACAAAGCCTCCAAGCTGGGTGGTTTTTCCTGGGGGATTCACCTGCCCCCTGCACACATGTGTCTTGTCTACTGCTCCTGCTCTATGCTTCCTCCACATGCTTTTGGCCTCCCAAGCTGGGACGGATGACAGGCATAGCCTCTGAGGTCCCTGGACCAAACCCCAGGTGCAGACCTTCAACAGCTGCTTGTCCCCCGCTTTCCAGGGTGAAGTATGTCCCATCCCCATGCTGCCAGTACATGAGCATCCTGGGCTTGAGGCTGCCACTTCAGGGGGCAGAAAGGACAGATTAGCATCAGGACTGCTAACTATTTAGCAGGCTGAGAAATAAGAAGGTCTAATCCCAATGCAGAGGCCCTGCACGCCTATGTCTTTGACCACTCCAGATCAGCATTTAAGCCCCCAGCAGGAAAACTGGTACCTTGGATGCCAGACAGAGAGAATTCCTCTTGCTTTTCTCTGTGTTTCTGTCTGGCCAACCACCCAAATGCAGAGATCATGTAGCTGCTGCATCTAAGCAACCAGAACAAAGTGTCTTGATGCAGGTTCCTGGGGACACTCTAGGAGTCTCTCAGTATTGAAACTTTCTATTAATTATTCTTACTGTTGCTATTAGGAAGGTGGGAAAGCACTGGCCTGCTCCGTAGGGCAAGCAGCAGGTGCTGGCCTCATTTTAACCAGAACCTCTCGTTCCCACCATACCAGGGTCAGGCTGCATTTGGCCAAACACACATGTTCTAATTGTAGGAAGCAGTTAATAGGCACAGAGATTTATGTGTAACTTATCTACTGCTGGCATTTTATTAATTGTTCCCAAAGACTGAGGCTTTTCAGACTTTCATTTTAATTAGAAAGAACTGTTGCCAAAAGCAATTTCTCTCAGACAACTTTCACCGTTCGCTGAAGTCCTCATTTATCTGATATTACTACAAGGCCAAGTTAAAACAAAAAAAATAAGAACAACCCATCTATTCGGGTTCTGAGAACTGTCCTAGACCGCAGCTGCAGGGAAGAGCTTGCCTTGTGCAAAACCTTCTGTCCTTGGCTCAGCTGAATCTCCCAAGCAGCTTTGTTCCCTGCCTGTGCTCCATGATTCAGGGAGATAATGACGAAACTACCTTTAAGCCTGTTCAAAAATGCAGGCAAAGTGTACGATTACCTGCAAGGAACACTTAAAGGCCTACTTATGTTTCAGGGGTGACTTAGGGCAGCACTCTGTGTAGAAGTAATCTGTCTTTTGATCATAGTCCCTCTAATCTTCCCTGCCCGCCTTTATTGCCCAATAGGAATTTGTGCATGTAAACACTCATCCAGCTGCCCAGGTTGTTTTTATTCACACTAGCTGTTTGAACTGCACAGTACTCAGGCACAGAGAACAACTGATGCTGTGCAATGGGAAGGTGGATGGGTCCACAGCTGTCTCACAGGACCAGGGGAGCACATTGCACCAAGCAGTGATAACCATAAGGCTGCATCTGCTGTACAGACACGTTGCCTGGAAAATCTGGCCCTGGTGCAAAAGCAGAGGTAAGGAACGGTCCGTGCTCCAAAGATTATAGTCTGCAAGAGGCAAGGAGCTGTACAGTATGTGGAAGAAGAGCCACAGGGACAATAACCACATCTGTGGGTGCACAGAGACTTAGATATACTAACAGGATATTTCAATGACAGACAGTATATGTTGCCTGCTTGGCTATTACTGGTTGCATAGTTCAGACATGAACTGGTGACACCAAATCATCCCTAGCCTGCGGAAAGTCCCATCCAACCAAGGGAAGAGACCTCAAAGTTCTGGATGGCCCGAAACTTACAGAGAAACAACACAAATCCAGAAGCATCACAGAAAATACTTTCCCAGGGGTATTTTGTCCGTGACAAGTGACAAACATGTATTGTCAAGAAGGCTATGAGGGCCTTTGGCAAATCTAAGAGATGCACAACTGAGAAAAAAAAGCATTTCACAAGAATGAGAGCCACGTCGTTGATCAAAGAGCCAGGAATTAGATTACTTATGAAATATTCTATTTTCTTTTAAGGTCTTGCTGCAAACCATCAGGTACACAAGTTACATTCCTTTAATGAGGAATTTCTAGTATTTCACTCTGTTAAAACTGACAGAGACCTTCCATCCAGCAAGTGGTACCCTAGATTTCAACAAGTTTGTAGTGACACTCTTAATATTTATTTCTTCTCTTGACAAAGTGGATATAAATAGGGCTAAATAAGATATCTTCCTTTGTAACATCAAGCTCCGGGCAGTTTATTTCATTGTTACTAAAACTCTGTAGTGTTGGCTGTTAAGCTCTGCTCAGGCAACTTAATGCAAGGCCTCACCCGGTGGTAGTTTTTAGTAAAAGCGTAACACACCATGATGCACTGCAGCACTCCCAGACACCACTGTCACGATATGCATGCAAATGGATGTTCAAAGCTCAGCGTTTCTAAAATAACTGTGCCACCCATATGAAAGGCATTTAGAGATGGAAACTGAAGAGCCCACAATAAAGTGTGTGGATGAATTGACATTTTAGGGGAAAAAGCCTCATCAGTTTGAAACAACTGAGGATAATAAAGCCTATTAATTGATCACAGATATTAAGGCACTTCCCACAGAGATGCTACAATGGCACAGTGAAACTGGTAAATGTATGATAGAAAGCTCTTATCAGGCCTTATCCTGAGTATGTGCACCATTTCTAGTCATCTGTGCTTGAGAAAGATGGACTGAAACAGAAATATACCCAGGTCCACTCAAACATGATAATCAGGGGAACAAAGAGCCTCTCTCTTCAGAGGAGATGGAAAGATTTGGCTTTTTTAACCTAGAGAAACAAAAACTAAGAGAAGAGATGATTTGTCTCATCAGTAGGGCAGATACCAAAGGAGGGAACAAGGACTTCTGAAGATAAAGAATGATACTGGCAGAAGAACAAAGGGCTGTAGCCTGGAAGTTAATAAATTTGAGCTGGGAATCAGAAGGAAATTTCCAAGCATCAGAGAAGTGAGATTCTGGAACAATGCTGCAATAAGAGACAGTGTGGTGCAAAACAAACTTGTTTTTAAAACAGCAATTAATAAGATTAACAACGTGATTATCCAGTGGAGTTGCTGTTACAGCAGGGCTCCTTCCAGCTCTACCCTCATGGTTCAGGAGATGCAACTGACCCTGTTTTTAGTGGGAAAATCAACAGAAGGTGCAGCTAAAGGCAGGGAGTATGTTTCTGGTTCAAGAGTGTACAGAATTTATTAGGAAAACACCTCTTTAAGTCATAGACAAACGGACCAGCAGAGCAACTGGTAAGTGATCACTTACAAGATTAAAACTTTGCAAGCTGACATTTTCCTGAAGTACATAAGAACTAGAAATAATAAAAAATAAACAAATGGTAAAAGTGGTTCATTTTCAAGGTCATCTTCAGTTTGGGGGTTGCCTTTTTATTTTAAGTAAAAGTTCTTTGAGAAGATCAGTCAGAATATAACCAGGTAAATAACATTCACTTTAGAGAGCCACATTAATTCTAAAAAATTTACCCAAAAAAAGCCTAAATCCAAACTATTTTTCCAATAACGGATCGATAACTATGTTCATCTCATAACCCCTATGTCAGGATTTTTCACATCCGTATCAAGCAGCAACCTTACTTTCCATTTGACATCTGTTGATACTGTTTGGATCTGTAACGTTTATACACTTACTCGCAAACCTCACTTCGGCAATCAGCTTTTAAAACTGCAGTTGAAGCCAAAGCCTGCTTTTTCTGTGCATAAGGCAATAGTGCCATCTCGTGGGAAACGCTCTTGCCTCCTACCTTATGGTGGGCAGAGGAGCTTGGAGCCTTTCTTCATACAAACAGCTCCACAAGAAAAATAGATGTAGGGGTTTTGAGGGTTTGTTTTGTTTTGTTTTGTTTTCTTAGGTTGGCTCCTTCAGGTTAGCACATAAACTTGCCCACTAGCCGTTTCTGGGCACTGTGGTAAGGTTTCATAAGACTTTTCCTCTGCCCCAAGGCGCTCCCCTACAAACCATGGCCCCATCACCCTGTTTGGGTCCAGCCCAGAGAGTCCCATGGGTAAGAGGCAGAACAATGCTACTCTGCATCATCCAGCACAACCAGCCTCTCTGAGCAGGCACATGCCATGAGTCCTTGTGTCTGCTGCATGTACGCTACACAAACACACACATCTGCCAGTCACATCTCAACCATGCTTCTCCTATTGACATTTTCAGTCCATTTTGTCTGATTTTGTGCCCCTTTACCTTTTTAATGGCTTTTTCCTTCCACCTCTGCAAAGCCAAAACACAAACAGCGCTTCACACACCAGACAGCAATGGAAACCTGTTCACATTTGAAATGTCATCCACTTTGCAGAGGGAAAACACAGAGTAATCATCTGTTTCTTCAATGATCAGTAGAAGGGGGAAGTTCCTCACAGTGAGGGTGGTGAGGCACTGGAATGGGTTGCCCAAGGAAGTTGTGAATGCTCCAACCCTGGAGGTGTTCAAGGCCAGGTTGGACAGAATCTTGGGTGACATAGTTTAGTGTGTGGCGTCCCTGCCCATGGCAGGGGGGTTGGAACTAGATGATCTTAAGGTCCTTTCCAACACAAACCATTCTATGATTCTATGAAGTAGTGTGGAAGGAACAAGGGCCTTTCTTCCAGCAAGCTCCATGTCCATAGCTCCTTGGTGAGGAAGGGAACAGATTAGCCCAAATTGGCTTCCTTTACACACAGCAGGCGTTAAACAGAAAACCAGCTGCCTGCTTCAGACTCAAGCCTTTTCTACAAGGCTTTTCCCCCTTGCTGCCATGCTGCTCTGCCGTGACTCCTCTGAGGCTGGGAGGGCTCTCCCGCCAAAATGACAGCAGGCTGTAACCCCATCTGGGCTCTGGCCAACCTACTTCTTTGTGAGCAGATAAAGGTAAATCCAAACACTTTTCTTTTTTTGCTTTTCTGGCTCCCTGATAAAGGTGGTGAGTTCTGGAGCTATCGGATAGCTATTAACCAGAAATAGGAATTAAATAGGATATGGTGTTCACAGCAAGTTTTCTTTTGCAGCATGCACTCAAGACACACTCAGGTATGAATCTCAGGCTGGTACTTCCATGATTCCGTTGGTTCAGCATTACTAGTGAAGTCAAGCAACAGGAAAAATGGGAAATGCCATTTCATTTATCATTTGTACACTCTCACCAATATTATAAAATCAGTATTTATATTTATATAATACCAGTATTATAAGAAGAAACTGTCACACCTATGTATTTTGTCTTCCTGTATGAGGCTCTAGATCCTTTCCCTGGACTGCTGTGCATGTAGTGCAAGATAGTCACGCACTCCCAAGCTTAAAATTCCCGAGATGGACAATCTATCCCAATTCTCAATAAATTGTGGCAGTACATTACAGCAGTATTAACAAATCAGACCACAAACTTACAGAGGAACAGATGTCACATTGAGGTTTGGCGTCAGATGTCCATTTGCAATAACAGCAATTGAGATCAAGTTTAATTTGGTTTAAGCTAAATTCAGAACAGACCAGGTGCTGTTAGTGTAACATACAAAGAGCTTACACGTGGTATTTTATTAATTCTCTAACAAAATAACCAATTTACAGTAACAGTTTTGAGGTACTAATGTAAAACACACTGCTTATTCAGGCTAATTGAAATGGACATGTTATTTAGATTGCAGTTAGTCATTCCTGAAATTCCAGTCTGGGAGAGAAAAACATATGGTACTAACTGGTGTTAATCAACTGAAAACGGTTAAATTCAAAATTTTATATGCATTTCATTGACTTAACAACTGAAGAATTTGAGGACAGTACTTCATTGAAACCACAAGTTCATCACTTTGAGCAAGACACCCTCCACTGACTGGAAGTGAAAATATCTCTATTAAAGAACTGGCATGGCTCCACCTGTGTCTGGTCTCAGCTGGGTAGATTCCTGCCCAAATTACAGCAGCATGTAAAAATAATAGAATTCCCTTTTCTGAGCAAAGGTGTGATATTCAGGATAAAGTTGAAGACAGCAACAACATGCCTTGGGGAGGACTTCACACTGAACAAGCTAATACTTCACATGCCCTCATGTAAGCAACTCACCTCATCCTAAATAGTAACCACTCACACACTTGTGGCATGTGAAGTGCTTTTAAGGAATAATGCATTCAATTTCTGATTGAAACATAAAACAACAAAGCACACACAAAAAAGGTTTGTGAAAAGGTAAACATGCATTAAATGCAGTATTAAACTGTGAACAAGGTACCCTGAAAGCAGTCACAAAGCTTTGCCCTAAGAAACAGAGAAAAATTGATAAAATAGCCCTTCATATTTTCTGAATTTTTCTTTTGTGTCATAAGATTATTATAAATCTTTGCTGTGAGGTATTTAACATAACTGCTTATTCTAATATTTCAAAAGAATTAGTAGAGTCATAAGCTTATAGCACAAAATGGTATCTGTGAAAAGAAGATGGTGCTTTCAGATAGCATTTGTCTTTCCATGCTGTTCTGTAGGTGCGTGTATCATCAACAGAGACAGCTTTTCACTGAAGATCCTGAATGCAGGTTACAAAGATGTCATATCTGCTCATGATAGATTATATTTCTCTAAAGTAGAAGGCTAAATGCCACTTACTGTGAAAATAAGGAATTAAACTGAAGTGGTATCTCTTTGTAATTTTTTTCTTTTAAAACAAAGAACTTTGAATGCAGGCCAAAGTCCTTTAGAGGAAAACAGTTTCACAGGAAGCAATACTAA
The DNA here is from genome assembly GCF_000696875.1 of Nestor notabilis. Classification (NCBI taxonomy): domain Eukaryota; kingdom Metazoa; phylum Chordata; class Aves; order Psittaciformes; family Psittacidae; genus Nestor; species Nestor notabilis. Next base: position 6,508 of record NW_009942314.1, on the reverse strand, counting down.
CAGTTGTAAACAGTGCCTTCAGGCTGACATTTTACTTTCAAGCAGGTAACATTACTTTGAGAACTGATTCTGCAAGGCAGAAATGTTGCTTTCTGAAAGCCACAGAAAGTATAAATACACCACCCACTTCATTTGTGTTGATGCCTCTGCTAACAGTAAAATGACACCAAGTACTCTGTTTTTACTTTGTCTACCAAAAGGTACAGCTTCCACATAAACACCCCTGTACATCAGCGAAAGCCCGTGACAGGTTTGCTTACATGTGCTGTTTTAAACTATCAAAAACCTACATAAAATGAAAGGTACTTACCTTTAGTATACTTGCTTAGTGTGTTGCGTGACTAAAAGAAATACAAGTCTTGAAACATTGAATATGAACACATTAATGTAGCTGCAAGCCATTAGAAAGAGATTTTCATTTATTGAACACAAAGCTAGACTATTTAACACTACAGTAAGAAAATCATTGTGTAGTTAACAACAATCAGAAACAGTTGACAAAGGTTACATAAAGCTGAAAGACCCTATTTAATTCTGATGGCACTTCTTACAGGATGACGAATTTTTGCAGTACACACATACAATATAAAAGTAAAGTTAAAAGGCTCAAATCCTGGAAGATGTACAGGCATGTGTTTTCCAGGGAACATTTTGACAATTTTTGGCTTTCACGTTTACTTTCTTTAGAGTATTTTCGGTTTAACTTACCACTCACCTCCAGAGCCTCCTACAAGACTGAATCAGCACCGAAGCTAACTGACAGCAAGATTAGATTGGAGGACTCCACCAATCTCCTGCTCCCAACTTTCTTTCTTTTATCAGAATGCTGGGAGAATCTATTTAAAATAATTTCTAAATTTAAATCTTCATTGTGCAGTAGCAAAAAGAGCTGAGCTGTTTACCCTCAGCCTCTGCCAGCTCTGCATGGGTCTCTTATTGAGCAGCAAACACTGAAGACAACTGAAGACATTTTGATGACATTGCATTTTCCCAGAAATAGGTGATAAAACATCCACATGTTTTGACTGACTCCAGGCAGCCTTTGAATCGAGACACACATAATCAGCCTTCAAAGAGCTTACACACAGGAGAAATTCTCCAGCAATCTCAAAATCCCTCACAAAATGTGCTGTTTACATGAACACCTGGCCCAAAGGTGATGCTTTTTTACAAAGTGTAAAAAAGTCTCACTTCCATCTGTCCATTTGCAAAGAGTTTAAACTAGCTGAAAATCTAGCCTTCTTTTTCCTGAAATTAACACTTAGAACAGTAAGATCATGATCAAAAACTATCTTGTAATAGTTTTTTTGCTGGCTTTTTTATTTGTCTTCTATTAGAGTCCACCTCTACTGTTTCTACTTTGCTGTATTTACAATGTGGTATTATCCAGGCTTTGATTTAGAGAAGGAAAAAAAAAAAAAGAAAGAAAAAAAAAATTTAAGGTTTTAAAAACTTTCACTAAAATATCAAGTCATCAATTCCACATTCATGATCCATTCTTTCACAGGGTCTTACAAGCAATTACAGAAGTCCCTTTTTATAAGTTATTTTGAATGTGCTGGTTAATTCCATATAATCTTTGTCGGTATAAATGCTCTGCACTGTTGTCACGTGCATAAAAAGAAGCACAGGAGCTGTTAGTGTCTAGCTTAACACCAAAAGCAACCTTCTATCTGACCTATAGATTTAATTAGCTTTAAATAAGCCACACAGGCAACCAGTACAAACCAGTATATTCCTATAAAAAGACTATGGGCTGCAGAATACAACTGAGTATAGTAAGGTTTGTTCACCCAATTAAGTGTTACCATGCTGTGGAATGACTTTCTATTTTACTGAAAACGGTTTGCTCTGCTCTGAAGCATGAATTAACTCTTTCTCCAGGTACCTGCTGTGGAGTAAGATGAGATGGTCTGCCAAGCACTTGAGAATTCATCTTTTATGGCATTTTTAAATCTTCAGGAATACTAGTTCCTAGTGGCATCACAGCTGTGTGCAAGTCTGGAACTGCCCTGCCTCTCTTGCTTGTCAAGAAAAACATACTTCCCTGATGTAGTCCTAGTTTTCTCACAGTTGGTATGAAAACTGTCTTGAACTCAAAATCGTTACACAGACATGTCTTTGTAACTACATGCAGAAGACAAGCATACAACACCTAATTTTTAAAAAACCTACACCTACTTAACTCTTGGTAATTACAAGATTTGAAGAAATTCTTCAGTTTTCTGTTCAAAACCATACTCAGGAAATAAATTATCTTCTGTTGCCACACAAGTTGTAGGTGCTCAGGCTTTCCAGAACTGTGGTGCTTTTAGTCATGAAATCAGTGCAGAAATATGCAGGTTTACTTCAAAGCTCAGATCCATAGGTGTGACCAACAAACAGGCTCTTGTAACAGGAAATATGTTGCTTTGCGTTTTCACTTGTTACTTTTAGATAACAAGAAAGTACACCATAAGGTGCATCTGCCTTTGTGTCCCCTTAGTCTATTTGCAGCAGCTCTGTGAATGACTCTCTATGGACAGGACCTCACGTTCACAGAACAGTTTGGGGTGGAAGGGACCTCAAATATCATCCAATTCCAATCCTCCTGCCAAGGGCAGGGACACTTTCCACTACAGCAGGTTGCTCAAAGCCCCATCCAGCCTGGCCCTGAACACTTCTAGGCATGGGGCAGCCACAACTTCTTGGGGCAACCTGTTCAGTGCCTCACTACCCTCACAAGAAAGAATTTCTTCCTAATTTTCCTTTCATCAGTTACTAATGGGCCTAATTCCAATGAAAATACATCTGTAGAACTAGAGTTCCAGCTGATCCATGGCTCATAGGGACCAATGCTAAAGTCTGCCTGAAATCTGATCCTGTGCAAAAAGCCTTTTGCCAAACTCTTAAGCCACACAAGAAGTAGAGAGAAAGAGCATCGATGTGTAAATCTGCATAAGATCCCGGAAAGGGATTGCAAAAGCTGCTCCTGTAATTTAGTTTTAAGGACTAAATAGTTTCAGAACTGATAAAAATATTTTTGTTCATGCTATGACAGTAGCACTAATGAGGTGTCATGTTCTAGGGCATAGGCTGATTAAAAGAGGAGGCAGAAAGGAATTTTTCCTCCTTCTGATTGTTTATATTCCAAAATTGCAGAGATTAATTTGGGGAAAGCTCCACATACCTTTGAAGCATCAGTTATTGACTGGAATGAGACAGTGGAGCTGGTGAATTACACATCAGCTCCGTTATGACAAATCCTATGTTTCCGTGTAAAAGCACAAGGCCCCAGGCAGTCACTTGTGTGGCTTGTATTTGAAGCTGGCCCTACAGATGAAGTTCTGAGAGAAAAACAGTATCAGTTCTTTTGAAAACAAAAACGCTGATATTAAAATAAACATTTACAATGAAAAAAAAAGGAAAACCACAACTATTAAAGTCCCAGAATAAAATCTATACAGGTCTCAGTTTTAGACTTAAAATGTAATAAACACCCACAGCAAGGGATAACTGAGCAAAATTTTTTTCACTATGTTCTCAGGAATTATTAATCTATCTCTGGTATGAAAGTCCATTAAAATTTATACCAAATAGGCCAAACCAAGCAAATATTTCAAGCTTACAAATAGTGAGTGGCACACTTTCAAAAAACTTCAAATTCCAAACTATAAATTTGTATGATATTCATTTCTAAGTAATAACGTATTTAAGAAGGCTTTCCAAAAGCATAAGGAAGTGTCAACAAAGCCCTGCAGATTGCTGGAATACCGTTCTGTGCAACTCGCTCATTGGAGTTAGAAAATTCAGTTTCCTGCAAGGACATATTTAAAAGGATGTTGTGTGAGACTGGCACATCCTCAGATTATTTCTATTTTCTAAGATTGTAAATAAGCACCAATTAATGGAATTGTTTTCAAACCCCAACACTGTGCAACATTCATAGAATCACAGAATCAACTAGGTTGGAAAAGACCTTTAAGATCATCAATTACTTAGGTTATATTAAACATCCTATCAAGGTAAACTGTATCATTTGGTATCTGTGTTCAAAAACATTCTAAGACGCAATAATTCTATCTCCATCTGCAGGACTACAGCATGGGTTCCTCAGTGCTCTGCAAATTTTGCCCAATCTGTATGATCTTGTACTGCATGCACTTTTTTTCTATAAGAAGGGTTGAATTAAGTTTCTAAAATTATAAATAAGCCTTCCATAACTCTAAAAACCACACCAAACACAAACTCCATTTGGAGTGATAATTGCTGTTCACATTATTGTGAGATTTGAGGTATTCTTGAAGAGAGAAGGCACCAGTGAAGTTGTTGGATCTGGATGTACTGCACCATAGGAACATGTTCAGTTAACACCCTATTGAAGAAAAAGACACATTTCAGTACAACTGTTTTTCTCTAAATCTCTAAATTGTCTTGGCTTCTAGATGGGTACACATTCAATACTGTTTGACATCCCTCACTTCACCAGCACCTCTTAGCTGTCTCTCTAGATTTTGAAAGGCATGGAGCCAGCAGGTATGCAGCTAACTGT
>NW_009942314.1:0-1946 GCF_000696875.1 Nestor notabilis | reverse complement strand
GAGGGAAGAGAACTAGTTTTACTTACTATAGAACTGGCCACAATAAAGGCAAACAGAAGAGAGAACTCATGCCAGTGATCTGAGTAGAGAGAAAAACAAGCTCTCCTTCAGGTCAGAAATTGCAGCCTTTTTCCACACACAGGAAAGAAAGGAGCTACCAATTTTAAAAGTAAGACTTGGACAAGTATTTTAGTCAAAGACCTTCAGCATGTTGTCTTCTTGCTCAGTCATTCAAGGGCTCAGTGTGAAAACCATGAGTCATTATGAACTAATATGCCCACTTACTTAGGCATCTATTCCTCAGTGGTGAAGGACTGCGGCTTCGAGACAACTGTAAGACATACAGAAAAGGAAACTCAGGTGTGCTTAAGAACTGTACCCAAGAAAGGTACCTGGGGACCATTCAACATTCAGTAAATTTGCATGTGTATCAGTGCAGCTCCTCTGCTACAAAGCCAAATTCAACAACTTTCTAGTTTTTCTTTCACACCCTGCACACACACAAAGGAGTGAGTCTTACCCAAAGCCTCTCATATTTTCAATACTCACATTTTAGGTTGATGGCACCTATGTCAATTTAATAAGATGGGCCAAGAATTAGAAAAATATGCATGATTTTTACAGAAATAATTAAAAATATAATGTAACTATACATTATACATGCAGAACTCTGCTAAGGTTTCACATATCTTATTAGTACCAGTGCCACCTCAGCTCTTCCCGTCCTGCCCTACACTGGTTTTCTGCTCCTTAGAGGCATTAGAGAGTAAATTCAGATTGTTAGTTCCAGGAGGCAGGGATTATGTGCTGTCAGATCAGCTTCACCTCATTCCAGATCCACAAAAGGTATTTATTTATTCCCAATGTTAAAATGTACACATGGCACATCAGCATTTTTAAAAGGTTGCCTACATTCTGAGTTTAAAATACTTGATGCTGTTTATACTACAAGCATTCAGCTGGGACTTACGTGATGAGCTAGAAGAGGACTGGTGCTACGGCTTCGGCTGCAGCTTTGGCTTCTGTTTGTGTTTCTGCTTCTACTTCTGCAAGACCACTACAAGAGAGGAGTTTGACAAACCTTTTGAAAGAGGGCATTTAACAAAGACAGACTCAGCAAGCAGGCTTGCCATGCTGGAGACAAGGCCTGGGGACAGAGAGTAAACACAATGAACTTTCTCCTTAGAACAGGCCCTGCCAACAATCATACATCTGCATAATGGATTCATTAAGGCAAATTGAACTATTCATTCTAAATATAGGATAAAGCACTAAATCTTAACTGATATTTGATATACACAACCCCAGTCAAATTCTTGATTGTTCCCTATGTATTTTTTTAAGTTTTAGGACAGTGTTTATATCCAATTACTTCCTTTAACATGTTCCTTAACGGAAGTACATACCAGAGCTCCTCTCTTTGTGACTGCTTCTCCCTTCACAATAACAACATCATTTTCCATCAGTGCAGGCCATGCATGATAGGCCACCAAGGCAGCTGTAAAATCGGAGTCAAAACTACGATGGTACCTGTTGAAACACAGAGTACAAGAAATGTCTGCATGTAAGTGACAAAAGACAAATATGATGCTTCAAGTCATCAATGCTGAATAAAAAGCAGAATCCCAGCTACAGCCCGAACATCTTTCTTGATAACATATCCATATCACAAAAGTAGTAAGTCAACCAGTAAAAAAAAAAATCATTTGTAAAACAGACATAGCAGAATATGCTGGCTATTTATACCGAGAGATACTCAAATAAAGTCATCTCACACTTCAGAAGGCCACTAGAACATATTTTTGCCTAAGCCCCACACAAGCCAGAGTCCTTGCATCCACTGACATTAAATCTCCTGAGTAGCATTTTGGAAGGCATAGTCATTCCATCTTCCTGAAATAACTTGCTAAAACAAGACCCTTATAAAGGATGTGGGCTGATGCCAA
>NW_009942313.1:133005-150387 GCF_000696875.1 Nestor notabilis | reverse complement strand
ACCCTAACTATTCTATGATTCTAACTACTCCAAGACTTCTTTTTGGGAGAACGTTATTACAAATGAATAGCACTAGACTGTTGCTGGACCCTACTACAAGCAGGGATAGAGGTCAACTGGCAGAAGACTTCTGGCTCTTTTTTCTCCTCCACTGTATACAGCATGCATTTGCATTTAGATTTTCTTTCGGACACAGAGTTTGTTCATCCATTCAGCAAATGCAAATCATTCCTTCCTTGTAGGTACTCCTTCACCAAGCTATTCTCCCTGTTTTCCAGGAAAGTAGCTGGCTGAGATTGTGGATATCTGGGTATCCCATTGATGCTGGTTCCTACCCTGGAGTACTCCACCCACCTGTGTCGATGTTCTTCATGTTTTGTTTCACATGTATGATCTATCTGATCAACTGCACGGCTTCGTTTTCCTGTTACAAGGATTTTTACTAATTAACTCATTTATAGTCTAGCTAGTCCCAGGCCTACAGTGAAGACATTTTGCCCTTAGAATATTTTTAAAGCACTTTTTCAATTATTAGGGATATTTAACTTTATTTGAACAGCTGTAGAACTGACACGACTGGGGTTCAAAAGTGCACATTTGGCATAAAGTTGGCCTTCCTTTAATTGCAAATTAGTGTAAATCTAGCCTTCATAAAGCCACAGAAGCAAGAAGATGTCAAAGACTATTACACTGTGGTGTGTTATATTGGTTCATGAACCATTTGGTAGACTCATCTCAATTATAGGAGTGTAATAGACAGCTTGTGTTTTTTTAATGACTGGGAGGGGAGTCAGAGATGGCATTTAATATCCTATTCCCTGTTTTCCTATAGTATGGTCCAAATATCTTGCCCCACTGGTGGAAAATATTTATGTGCTTGTTTGCTCTGTTTCAAACAGCCTAAAGAACAAAGCCATACAGTGGCTTAGAAAGTAAATGAAACTAATAGCAGAGGGTAAATACAGAGAATCAAGTAAAATTGTGCCTGTATTTATATGCGCCCCATGTCCACTTTGTGTTGCTTATGCCCTGGAATAAATAGTACTGTGGTTTGCAAAATTGAGCAGACCCACTTAGCTGTGTCATTATTTTTTCTGGGAATACTATGCTGCAGCATTGAGCTTAAATCGAACCAACTAGATGTTACCACAGTAAAAAAGCTGGTGAAGGTGAGATGGATGGAAAAGGGTGAGGGCTGGTGGCCATGGTAGTGTTAAAAATACAATTAACTTACAAATGTGACAGATGTTTCAGAGATTTTTGGGGTTTTATTTCAGTGATTTCACAAAGTTGTGTATTTGCCTATCAGAACACACATTTTTCTCAGCAAAGCTTGCAAAGTTTAGTTACAGAAGAGTAAGTTTTTCCTTATTAAATATGATATTTTCTATAACATTTTTGTAAAAGCTTGAGAATTTTCCAGCCTTTTCCACAGCTGGCTGAAGGTGGCATAATGTTTATGTAAAGAACTAAGGTTTCCTTTTGTCCATGTGATGTGGGATTTTAATTGAAGAATTGCAAGTCTGAATACCTCTGATTCTTACCATCATAATCACCTTGCAGGCCTCCATGTTAATGTGCCTGATTAAAATGACTTTTCCAAGTGCTTAAATGTAAACCTACTTGAATTTTACTTTTTTTTTAAAAGCTTTTCCCAGCATTGTCTTATTTCAAAACAAGATGGACATTTCCCAGGACTCAACCTTCCCCAGTTTTTGAAGTTCAACAAAAACGTTCTTCCTGCACCCCACTTCAAAAGTTCATTTTGAATTTTTGTATGGAAAGGCACGTTATTTATTTGGAAGTCAGCTTTACTTCAAAGGCTGTAAGGAAACATCTCAGAAACCAGAGTCCTGTGTGTCGGTCAGCAACTCCACTTTTACAGAAGAGGGACTTTTCACACCTGGGAGGAGGATTTTCCATCTTTAGCCCTATGAAGCATTTTAGATACCCATGTTGTTTTTCCCCAAAAATTGTGTGCACCTGTGTGAGGCAAAAAGGCCAATTGAATGTCACAGACCAGATCAGGCCGTGTTAGTTTTAGTCTTGCAATGTGAAGTCAGAAAATTACATCCCTAAAGGGTAGAACAATGTGAGGGGAGGAAGGTGTCAGTCATGCTGGAGGGAAGGATGTGACTGTTCCCTGCCTGCACCAGATGCCCCTCAGTGCCTCCATGAGGGAAGACCTGTTTCACCTCTTCCTTCAGCCGGTTGTCTTACCTCTCATGCTGGGACAAGGTGTCCTCAGAGTGCTGTGAAGCTGGAAAGTCAAAGGAAAATGGTAAGCGAAGAACATTTAATGCTTCTAAATTACTTTCATTACTGTATTGTTAACTTGGCAACAAAATGAGTTTGGAATGGATCCTGGAGTTTTTAATTGTTGGAGGCGATCACCTTGGTTATTAAGTTGCTGGGGAGGATTCACCTAGGGGAAGCATACAGCAATGCGGTGATTGCAACCCATCATTAGTAGATGTGAAATAATTCTTGTGTATAAAACATTTGTTACTTTCCTTCGGGTGCTACTACCAAAGTCATCACCATAAACTCAGAGGACAGAGATTGATCTTTCTTATGTTACTGCTTGTTATAAAGAGGTGTGTAGGAGAGTCAACAAACTCACAACATGATATAGCATATGCCCTGAAGGATTTGCACTATAAATAGGAGGGAGGGAAATTAGCAATTGATTAATGAACTGTCAGGGTACCTGTCAATAAGGAAAACAAGACCCAGGTCTACATTCACTAGATTATTCCATTTATGAAAATATGAACAACTTTGCCAATACCTGTGTGAGTAAGATGGGCTCTGGTCTCCTATGATAATAGAGCTTGTACTGCTGCAGAGCACATTTAGAGCAAAATCTGTCTGGGAGACTTGACAAGAAGCAGAAGACATTTCAAGGACTGCCTTAGACAGAGGACAACACTAGATGTATAGTTCAAGAGGTATGACATAAGCCATAAAAACAGACGGATAAATATGTTTACAGAGATACCCCAAGCTTTATCATTATTCAAGTGTCTAACACTTGACAAGCCGTTGATCTCGGTTTTCTTTTGCTTTTATGAAAAGCATGGAACCTCGTCTCGGTTTTCACTTGCTGTAAACTGGAGTTGTTCTATGAAAACCAGAGGGTCTCAAGCAATTCACAACAGCTGAGGATCTGTGTTTTAAAAGAAGACAAGCTCACAGTACCTCGCAGGGAAAGAATAAAAGCTGTCGGTAATCTCCACCTCTTCCAGCAAGGTCCGTGCAGTTGTGGAATACACCAGAGTTCCAGCAGCCCTGACCCACACTTGCTTTGTCTAGTCTGGGTGCAAGGTGACTGAGGTATTCCAGGTTTTCTCCTTTTCCAATGCACTGGGCACTTTATAAGGAACATTTCAGTGAATGCGATTATCCCAAGGCAATATCACAAGCAGCTGAGCCCTGCCCTGTGAGGTCTGTCTGAACCAGTGCACCAGACATGCCTCACCTGGAAGTCAGTCTTGCGATAATGGCAATTTATTTTTAGTAAATTAAGTGCATGTTCCAGGCAGCAGTCCTGGTGTCCTCAGGAGTTAGCTTCCAATTTAATGTGAATAGTTCCTGATAGAGAACCCTTGCTTAGAAAAGACCCCTCTCTACAGGCATCTTGACAAACACAGGACAACCTTTTGTTGCTTTTACAGCACGAGTGTCTTATAAAATGCAATATGCATGAGAAAAGGAGAGAGACAAATGCAGAATTGTAAAGGAGGTCCTCAAAGCCCCTGTGGTGACGTAGGGGGGGAATTTACAAGGTCATATTGAACCTACTTACAAATATGCTGATGTAGAAAGGATGACAGGAACTCTTGGACCCAACTGGGAATTGAGTCACTTGTCCCTGCCTGCTGCTGCCTCCGCCTGTGACTAATATTTGCAGCTCACCTTTTTCTTCTTCAAGCAGCTGATGCGACTGATGCTGACTCAACTCCAGGGGATGCCAATGTAAGCCAGACTGAAGCCAGAGGTGATCTTGTTTCCATGCATGGGGTTTTATTTTTCATTGTTTGATTAGGATCGCAGCCACATCAAAAACATTGGAGAAAAAAGAAGGCACAGTTTTTGCCCTTCATGAAAGGCCATTGGGAATTTTGGCTCTACCTATGGCAGGGGGGAGGTGATAAAGTTTACAAGTAGACCAGCCAATTCATTTCTCTCCCCCTCAGCTTCCCCTCCCTCTCTATTCCCACATTTGTTTGAGCTTTTGTGTAGGAAAAAAATAGGGGAAGGTGACTGCGACAGATGAAAATGGTGTTAGTTATGTCAGCTTCTGTTGGAAATGGAGCTGAGGAATCCACCTACTAAAAAATACAGCCAGAAAATAATCTGCCCCAAAGAGTTACTGCAGTCCCTGCACAGGGCACCTGAAGAAGCTTTTGAAGGGCATCTCTTTTCTTATTACAGTAATATTTTTCAGGTTCAGGAGGTGAGCACTGTATATGGGATGCAGCTGGCTACAGTGATTAATGGCTCTTTCTGCTAAGAGTTCCTCTGCACATCCTTTGGCATTTCATGTATTCAGCAAAGCTTATTTCCACTTAACTGCAGTCTCTCTTGGTGGCTCAACATCCGTTTGGACCCTTATAAAGTATATCTGCTTGCTAGTTAATCTCTGCTGTTGTCAAGGGGTCTGCCTGTGCAGCATGCTGCTGCTTCTTCCATTGCCCAGGGCTTCAGACTATATCTTCTTACTAACACAGGCTAGCTACATCAGCCTACAAAATATGCTTCTGAAAATCAGACTTTGAAAGCAAATTCCTCTGAAGCACTCATTTGTTTTCATCTTAAAGAAGAAGTGGTATTTGCCTGTTAGATACCATGCTCTTCAGGTTCCTTAAGGAGATATCTTTCCCTCCTACAGATATCCTTTGCATGGGGCAGTGAGGTTGCATGGTTTAACATAGTGCTATCCTGAACGTGATCCGTTAACAGCAACATCAGATTGCAAAGGGGAGATGCAGCAAGTGCAAGAATCTGCTTTGGAGGCAGAGACTGTTGCCAAGCAAGACATGGGGAGAATTTCTCTGCAGCATGAGGTATATCTGGCAGTGGCTGTTACAAACCTGCAGAAATTCATGGGAGAGGTTTTAAAGGCACAAAGGATGTCCTTTATCTGTTTTGTTCTCTTTCAAATGCTCCTCCCATAATGCTTTTTGTCCCTGCTTCTCTGACTGCAGTTCAAGGTGTGAGCACTGGGGAAGAGAGGGAATGTTCAAGACATCAGCATCAAGATGCTTTTTGAAGAAGAAGCAGTTGTTGAAACTACAGGCACGGGCAGGTGTCTTGTAGCTGACAAAGAGGGCAATCCTCTCTGATGGCAGGTGGTGAAGATGGCAGGTTAAGCATCAGTAGTGGCACCTCCTGGTCGCTACAAAGAGTCTTTAGCAGCGTAGTTGTCAAGAGGTAACTGAAACGCTCAGTCATTCTTTGTATTCACATTCACCACAGTCATCCTCCTCCTAGTCACGAGGTTTTGCTTGCTTGGTGGCACAAGCAGCCTTGGCAGAAAAAGAGAGCTATAGATTTCTTTCCTTTCCTGTGTGCAACTCTGTCAGCCCACTGCATAGGCATTGTTTCCCATCGTCTTTCCTTTCTGACTGTCCCTGCTGCTTGCCCTACAGCCAATGACGTACATGCTGTGTGCTGCTGTTTGCCATTTTTTGCCAGTTTTTTCAGTATTATTTCAAGGCATGCTCACACTTTTCCACACTGAGTTCTCTGTTACTTTGGGATTGACCACAACAGCACTGTCTGCCCAGTCAGGCTGTGTTTTACTGCTAAATTGCTCTCCTCCTTTTCAAAACTCTCTCTGGATTGTTCCAGGCTAATTCCTCTGTCCCACTCTGCTCCTGACCATCTCTCTGATCTGCCATACAGCCTGACTTTGGCAGGGAGAGTTCTGTCTTGTCTCAAACATATACCATCCTGTCTCCTGTGCACTCAGACTTCAGCTGAAATATGTTTCTCCACTTCTGCTTCCTAATGAAGTACTTCTCCCCCTTGGTTATTACTATTAGGATGTCTAATATATTACATCTGCTTCAATATGTTGATGCAGTTAGTAACCTGGGTGAAAATAGTGTTTCTATGTGTGTACAATGGTCATTTAACAGTATAAAACAGCTTCAAATAGTTTCTTCAAAAGCATGTGAGGAAGAGGTAACAAATTTGTTGCAAAGTTGTCTTTGGTGCTATTAAGACTAGGAAGGAAACTCTAGTCTCTGCTACCTCTCTTGTTTTAGCTTTTGACCCTCTGTATGCCCTTGAGGCTGTCATCTGGGCATCTTCTTGCACTGCAGCCCAGTCTCCATCTAGAGGTGATTGGTAAGCTGACACTGCCTGAAAAATTTGAGCTTGTGTTTTCATTGCTTTTGCTTCAGCTACCAGAATGAATTCACTGTAACCTGTAACATGCCCAAATGTTTAGTGGACTTGCCTTTTTTCTTCTTCATTTACTTGCATCTTTGCTGTCTTCCCAGCCTGACTCTATGGGTAATTCAAATGAAAGTGAGTAACACACAGGCAGTGAACACGGTGGTTATTTGGAGACAGAGGATGATGCATTCTAGGAACACTAGTACTTGCTAGACACAGGCTTGAGGTGCTAGGGTACAGCTCTGAACTCTTGCAGGCTTTAAAGGTGGCTAAGGCTGGAGTTTGGTGTCAAAAACCTAGGATGAAGAAAATGCTTAATACTCAGAATGAGATTCAAGTTCAGCCCAAATGCAGATTCTTTTGATCTACTATTTAATTAATAGTATTTGTTGTGGTTTTGATGGTAATTTGGAGATGTCTCCTGGAAATGAACTTTGCTACCAAGTTTACACTAGCATGAGTCTCTTCTGCACAAACACAGTAGACATGCTGCTGTGTTGGATATCTGTGTGGCAGGGGTGCCAGAGGAAGGTAAGGCAAAGCTGTCGGGTCTGAGGAAACTTATGGCAGAATAGGAAAGTGTCCTCCAAATTCCACCTTACAGATTACAGTGCCTTTGTGTGTTACTGGTGATAATGGCATAGCCAGATAGATGAAGTGGGGAGAAACGCTTCCTCCCACTCTTTTCACTTCTGTACAGAGCAGGCTGAGAGCAAACCAGACAAAAAAGAGATGTATTTGCAAACATTTGGCAGATTTTGAAATCACAGTGTGCCTTTTCTGTGTGCCTGCACCTTTCCAGAGGTGGTTGTTGTGCAAAGGGAAGGTATTGCTCATGCAAACCAGGATGGTAATTTCAGCTCAGTGGCTGGAATTCACATAACTCTTAAATTAAACAAGTCTGGATCACAAGCAAAGGGGGTTTCAGAAAGTTAAATCTGAAAGCAAACACCACTGCGTGCTTCAGGCTTTAGATTGTGAATCATGAATGTTAAACACTTGAAGGTATCAGCATAGTATGCTATTTATCACAAAACAAACAACTCACTGAAAGCATTTTTAGAGGTTTTGCTTTTCTCCTGTGCTTGGATTCCAGGCAGATATAGAACCACTTACGTAAGGAAGGGCTCCTTTCCTACAGGACAGAGACATGATATGGTTAACACCAAATACAGATATTATTCCAGAGGTGCTCAGTAATGAAGCCACAAGCATTCTCCACAGTCATCTCTTGAGAGAGCATTTACTCCCACAGTGTACCTGAGAGCTGAATAAAGAAAGGCGTATTAAGGGGAAAAGGAGCACCATTGTGCTGGCATACAGCAGAGCAGTTTCAGGCATGCTGTCTGTTGAGGCACAGAACAAGAGGTGTAGAAACAGGTCCCAGCATACCTGTGCCTGCACGCACTACCCAAAATCTCATACCGTAAGGTCCCCAGGGCTTCCAAGCACTAGGCATGGCTTGCAGTGTCAGCTATGTGCATGTTTTCTGATGTAGCTATTCTGTGATAGGGTTAAGCCTTCACCAGCTGGCTCCTTCTAGCTAATCGCAAAGCAAGGCTTTGTCACATCCAGAATCCTGGCGAATAATGCTAAAAATAGCAGGAGTGGCAAGCACTGGCCTGGGTTAGCTCCTAGTTGGCAAGTATCGCTCTACAGGATCCTTGCTGGAGCCTCCCGAGAGTTTCTGCTTATAGGATAGGGGAAATCTGCACAATGGCTTGAGCATGGTGGCATCCAGGAGAGGCTGTGGGAAATCAGAAGATGCTGGGTCTTCCCTCAAGGAGCACTGTCCGTCCTCCTGCTGTGGTGGCTGTGCAGGTTATCAGTCCTACAGGATGCATCTAGCCTCTCCCCACCTGCCTCACTGCTGCTGGAGGTGGCCATTAGACCCCTGTTCAGGTTCCCATCTTCCCTACTGCATCCCTTGTGTTATGATTTGAAAGACAGCTCCAAAGACAAGGTTGTGTGATTAGTGTGCTTTTTAAACCTAAGCATCTATCTTAATCAGTCTGATTTACTCTCTGATTCAGCACATCAGCTGCAGACTGTGTAGCTTCCCAAGCTTCATGGTGTAATGAATATGCATACATTCAACAGTTGCAATTAGCAGGCATCCACTGCTGGGCAAAACATACAACCCTGGGTCTAATTCTACCTTTCCCGTCATGACTTCAGTGGGACATTAGCTTAAATGCAAGTCCCTGAATTTGCCCTGCAAAGCAGTAGTTAATAGGCCCTAATGTTTCAAAACCTTATTTAAGTAGCAAGGTTTGGGTCAATTCTAATTTTAACCTGAACCAGTTTATGTATTCCTCTGTGACCCAGGCAGGGAAATTGAACGTACAGAACACGTACAGTGCAGTGCAGTACCTACGTCGGTGTTTGTCTCGGGACTGGTCATTTGGGTAAGCTGTCTCCTATCGATGAAAGAAATAGAATTAATTATAAACTTCAAGAAAGTAAAAGGGTTAAGACTTCCCTTTGGGATTCCCAGCAGATAGGTTCAGCATTATGCAATTGCCATGAGAATTCATGAGGCAGAAGCTACTGGAGTAGCTAGGAAAAATATGCACAATTAAAATTACATTTCTGTTCTTGTCCTTCAGCTTAACCCCTTGGTAGACCATAAGATGAAATGTTTGTGGGTTTGTTTTGGTTTGGTTTTGTTTGTTGGTTGTTTTCTTTTTTCCTCAGAGACTTTTCAGATGGCCTTAAACAAAATTGAAGCTATGATTGGTATATTTAAACCCTGGGTTTAAGTTCTGCTCACAGCCAACACAGTGATTTACAAAGATACACTTTTACGTACTTATTTCATAAAACCCATTTATATTTAATATAAATCTGTCAAGCATTCAAAACCATATGTGAAGTAATTTAAAATGCTTACAGAGTCATACAACATTGTGCTTTATTGGATTCAGAAGCAGAAAGCAAGGGCCTGACCTGCAGCAACAGCAATCTGAGTTCAACCTTATCCAAAGCTGAAAGAGATAAAGGGATCCCGTTGCTATGTAAATACAGGAAGAAGGCAGAGTTGCACCAAAGCATGGGCCTGCTTCTTTTCTTCATGTGGCTTTCCCTCTCCTATTCCATCCACACCAGGCCCATCCTCTGAAGCTGTGCATGGATTGGGGTTGCTGAGGTTTTGAAAGGCTGCCAGCCTCTTGACTAACATAACTGTAAGTGACTGTGCCTGCATCAAAATAACTTTTTTGTTTCATCTTGAATTCAGCCTAAACCAAACCACCAACATCCACTGTGTGAGTAGGTCATGACAGCTCACCAACAGAAGTGGTGACCAGGTTATGGAGCAGTCACTCATCTAGTCAAACCCTCCTAACTAGATACACCTCCAATAGCATCCCTTGTTGCCAGTCCCTTGGTATGTACATGTCTGCTTCTGTATGATCTTTCTAAAGCCTATACTGGGGCAATGTTTCCATAATGCATATAGCAAATGTGCATTTTACACATGGAAAGTCCGTAACACTCACAGAAGCAAACTGGTGCTTGTCATTCCCTGAACAGAATAAAAATATCTTTGCAAAGCATGGGACCTGCTTCTTTTCCTTTCCTTTAGAGAGGTACTAGGTGTCCTCAGAAAAGGGAGAATGGCAGTTTTTCACAGCATGCTAATTCATCTAAAGATGACCAAAAACAAGAGCACAGCAAAGAAGTACAAAAGCTCACCTCACCTAGATGTCTTGTCCCATTTGCCTCCAAACTTTCTAATAAACTGACCCATTCTCATCAAATCTAGCCTTTGAAATCCAAGAAGGCTGGTTTCATTTTTGCAAAGCTAAACAGCAACAGGGAGACAAGATCAGGCTTATAGTGACAGGGTATTTGCTACTTAACTCTGGTGATATTAGCTTTCCTGCATAATATGTGCTGACTCTGTAGAGGCTTCTAATTCACACCATTTTCATTTATTTATTTATTTTAAAAAGGCAATAGCTACATCTGCTTAAAAATAAATAAAAAAAATTGCTGTGTTCATGTTCTACCCCAGTTTTTGTCATTTTCCTGATGTACAGATGAAGAGGGTGGGAATCTGCCTACATAATCTTTGGAAGTAAGATAGGACAAGCACTTTAGGGCCAGTCCTGATACCTGCTGTAGTGCATTGGTGCTATTTCTGTGGGAGTACACAAGGGCTGGGGAGCAACCAGCTCACTCTCTGTTGGGATACCCTTTTAGTGATTTATGGATCTGGCTGTATCACAGTCAAGATAAAGGTCACTTCACCTTGTTGTGAGCTGGCAGAAGACTTTCTGAGGCTGTGTCCAGCCTCAGAAAAGGGCAGGTGGAAAATTGGCCAGTGGAAAAGACACAGGGTCAAAACAGACTGGAAAGCTGGAAAGGATAAGGAATGGAGAAGTGAAATGGATGCACACATGGAGATTACACTTTCAGATTCAGACTTGGTGCTCTACTAATTCCAATACCTGTATCTGTATTCAGACCCAGTGTTGTATATGAGATCTGCTTGTGCCAGGCTCTTGCTAGGACAGTAGAAGCAGGAATTTCTTCTCTGTGGTTCAAGATGTTGGCTTACTTTAAGCTGAAAGAAATGTGGTTTGTGGAAAGGAGTATACTGAAAGGAACATAATTGAAAATTCCTGAAGGGCAGGGGGAGAGAAGGAAAAGGGATGGCTAATGAATACAGTTTAAGGAGGAGAGTCATTTGGCAGATGCAGACTCCTGGTCAATTTGTGCTCTCAAGTAGCTGCTGAGATGTCAGCTGGAGGGGAGAGAGAGAAAGGAAAGGAACTTAGCTTCATGATTGTGCATAAAAGTGACATTAAAGCTGTCCTATAACGCTCTCCTATCCATCTCCTCCAAAATGAAAGTCTGAGTGGTTTGCAAAACCTTTTCAAATGAGACTACCCTGGTTAGAACACTGGGAAGTGCCGTGTGACAGGCTGTTAACAGCAGTAGGCACCATATGTAACTGTTGCTGTTCTCTGTGTATGTGCCGTGCATATATACAGTCAGCAATGAAACATGTCTGTGGTAAATGAATGAAAAGTAGTCCATGAACTTGCTCCATTTTTGTCTTCTCTGTATGAGGCAAGTGGATTTATGCACATCAGGTGCACATACATCATAAGTGTGAGAAATAATCAACTGGAACATTTGAAGCTGTTTGTGGGTTGCCAGCCCAGTTCCCTGAGGGGCACCTTGCTAATTTTATTCTCCCTTTAGGAAGAACAATTTTCTCTTGTTGCTTATAAAAAGAGAAAACCCACCACCTAGAAAATGCAGTTGTTTCTAAACAAGCACAATTGCAAATGCAATGGGGGGAGAACTTCAAAATGAATTGTTTTCAATTCTGATACTATTTTTGAATGTAAATTCTGATTCTACACCTGGGTTGGGGCAATCCCAGGCACAGCTACAGGCTGGGCAGAGAAGAGATTCAGAGCAGCCCTGCGGAGAAGGACTTGAGGGTGGTGGTTGATGAGAAGCTTGACATGAGCCGGCTTCAGTGTGCGCTCACAGCCCAGAAACCAACCGTATCCTGGGCTGCATCAAAAGCAGCATGACCAGCAGGTCAAAGGAGGTGATCCTGCCCCTCTACTCTGCTCTTGTGAGACCTCACTTGGAGTATTGTGTCCAGTTCTGGTGTCCTCAACATCAAAAGGACATGAAGCTGTTAGATATAAAGTTAAATATAAGAAGTTCTTTACTGTTAGGGTGGTGAGGCACTGGAATAGGTTGCCCAAAGAATTGGTAAATGCTGCATCCATGGCAGTATTCAAGGCCATCTGGACAGAGCCTTGGGTGACATGGTTTTGAGGAGTCCCTGTCCATGGCAGGAGGGTTGGAACTAGATGATCTTAAGGTCCTTTCTAACCCAAACCTTTCTATGATTCTATGTCAGGGATGAGTATGTTGTGCAGGGACCGACCGTGGAGAGGGCTCTCTGTGTTTTGGAGTCTTCCTTACACTTGCAGGGTGGATCTTTGCTGGGGAGCAGAGCACAGCAATCCACATCTGTTTACCATATAGTAAACTAAATTCAGTTTCAGAGCTGATCTCTGGGGATGAACAAAAGGTATGGTCCAGGGCAACCACGGGCCTGATCAGCCCCAGCAGGAGCCTTGGGAAGTTATCAATGTCTTCCTCTGTATTCTGGTCTTTGCAAGGTCCCTTCTAGGCATTACCACCACTCTCATTAACAGAGGGTCATAGAATCATAGAATACTTTGGGTAGGAAGGGACCTTCAAAGGTCATCTAGTCCAACACCCTGCAATGAGCAGGGATATCTTCAACTAGATCAGGTTGCCAAGAACCACATCCAGCCTGGCCTTGAATGTCTCCAGGAATGGTGCATCCACCACCTCTCTGGGCAACCTGTGACAGTATTTTACCACCCTCATTGTAAAAGATTTTTTCCTCATGTTTAGCCTGAATCTCCCCTTTTCTAGTTTACGCTCTTAAAAAGTCTCTCACCATCTTTCTTATAGGCCCCTTTTAAGAACTGAAAGGCCACAATAACGTGTCCCAGAGTCTTCTCTTCTCCAGGCTGAACAACCCCAACTCTCTCAACCTTTCCTCATAGGCGAGGTGCTCTATCCTTCTGATCACTTCTGTGGCCCTCCTCTGGACCCTCTCCAACAGGTCCATATCTTTCCTGTACTGAGGACTCCAGTCTGAGGGACTCCAGGATCCTGCTTCCCCTTCCTACCACTCCTGCACAGTGACTCACTTGTGCTAACAAGGAGTTCCCCTTCCATCCTCTGCAGGGACACATTATCCTTAGTTAATGGTGAGCAGCAGCAGAAGTACTGCTGCTCTTCCTTGGTACAGAACAAGTGACTCTCCTGGGAAAGTCAGTCTGTATAATCCATTTCACCCTTAAGGAATAGAGAACCACAGAAGTGGTGTGCGACTTGCCCGGGCTGGTATGGTGAATCTATAGTGGCACTTGGTGCCTGTGAGAGCCAAGATCCTGGATTTTTCTTCTCACTACCAGTTCCTGTGATCTACCAGCAGGACCTGACATGTCGCACCAGAGTAATTGTTACCTAAACCTGCATGGCTGGCTGCTCTCCGTACTCCTGCATGCTCTCTGTGCATACATATTGACTGATGAATGCACACCCTGTTGAGTGTTATTGCTTTCTTAATGTGCTGCAATTTTTCCCCTAATATCCTAACTGAGAATGATTGTTGTTGAATGTCCTTTCTCCATTTGCCACAACCCATGTTTATTTACAAGAGCACGTTTTGCATCAGCTGTCACTCCGTTCTCACTAAAATAGAAGTTTCAAGTTCATAGAACAATAAAAGATATAAATTAGCTATTATAATTAACTGAATGGCATGAGTGAGCTTTCAAACACCAAACTCTGTTAGGCCCTAATTATACAATAGCACATGAGAGCTTTTGGCATCTCTGCCCTTCTGTCTGTGCGGGGGTCTGGGCACTACCTCCATCCTGATCTCAGCCCAGCAGGCAGCACTTCATGCCACAGTCCCAGCTGGTGCCAGGCTATGAATGCAGAAGGTGAGGGCTCGCCTACACTAACCATTTTTTATCACCACCCTGCACTATCCTTGTTGGACCCCATAAGCAGACCCAGAAGGGGAGGAGGAGGGAGAAATGCCATTTTCTTGGAAAAGGAGTGTTATTTCCAAGCCTGTACAGCTTCAGAGAGAAATCCTGGCTGCCACTGAGGTTTGTCTGCTGGCTTTTTCTATAGGGTTCAGGTAGCCAGGAGACCTGGTTTTTACAAAGATGATGGGGCAATTTTCTGCTAGAGTCCCCTGTAACTCCCCATCTGGAGCTGTGCCACCCATCCCCCTCAGGTATTCTCCCACGCCATGTCAGCATCCAAAGCCTGGCTCTGAACACCATGCGTTACTTTCCCCTACAGACTCCTGCAAACGTTGCTTCTCTATGCCTATTTGACGCACTGGTTTGAAGGAGCTGAGCTGGGCCTCCATGGGTCAGTGGTGGTGCTTAACCTCCCTGCAAGCCATTGGTGTGCCTGTAGTTAGTTGAGCCCTTAGTCATTTTGACAGGAGGTGATTCCACACGGGCAGACCCAAGGCAAGAGCATTGCTCATTTTTAGGTGAGGGCAGTCAATAAGCCTCTGAAAGGAGAGTTAAAACTCATGTCTTGCTCAAGTTATAGACTAGAGAAAATCAGAGGTAGGAGGTTTGATTGACTACAGTCAAGGGAAAGTTTATGTGGACAGGCAACATATATCCCCAGATCAGGAGGGTCCTCAGGGAAGGATACTGTGCTTAGGAGCTGAATCCTTGCAGTGAGGCTTTACAGGTGTTCAGACAGCTTGTTAACAGCAGGAAACACAGAGTCGGTGAGCCCTTTGGCGGCTCCTTAAAACCGCAGGCGGATGTGTAAACTCAGGTTTGTGTTCTTTCTTACACCTTTTTGGGCTTTAAAATGTGTGATCTGTATTGAAATCTATGTAAATGTGAATCTTCCTTTATTTCTGCCTTAACACTTGGGTATTTGCTGCAAGATGATGTCATGGCAATGGACACACAATTAAGAGCTCCATGTGTAGGTATGAGGCAGCCTTTACAGAAACAAGGCATTTGTTCCTACACCTCTCCAGACAAGCCAATACCATTTTCTAGGGTGCCCGTGGAACTGGAGAGGTTTCTTGGCAAAGTTTCACTGTTAAGATTTTAGAAATGACAATTCATGAGTTATTATTACTGTTGAATAGTGGGTTCTCAGCATACAGTATGGACGTGGAAAGAGAGCATGAGATTTCGGCACAGCCCAGAAAGGTCAGGAGACAGTTCAGTCTGTCCAAATCTTTCACAGAACAGCTATCACACTTGATAAAATTTTATATTTAAAAAAATGTGACACATCCATTATACATCTGTTTTCTGTGATACTGCATTATATTATTGTTTCATATTAGTATTTTGTACATGTTTTGACATTATTGAAACATGAATATTTTCTTACTGGAGAAAACAACTCGTGAAACAAATGTTCTGAGGGCTTCCAACTGATTATTTTTTTTTTCCAGCTTTGGCATTTCATGGTAAATCTGAGAGTGCAGTTTTTCCGAAGAAAAAAAACCATCACACTTCATATATTGGAATTCCTGACCAGGGCTGCTATAAGATTGTACTACATGAACCCACAAAGGATTAGCAAGCATTTGAATTAAAGCTGACTGAATAAATTGTAATGAATAATTTATTCAATTAATTTCTCTTTTATTTTCTCCTTGCCAGTTTGTCTACTAATAGATTGTGACTAATTTAGTTGTTTGAAATATATTACTAATAATTTCTGTAAATCATCTGACCAGGAAAAAATTTATCAAATTTAACAGAATGTGTAATCATCATACGGAATTTAAAAGGGAAATTTATAGCACCATAGGACGTAGATATTCTTGAGCTGCTTTTTGCAAGAAAGAAAATATTATCTGAAACCCACAGTTGTTCAAAATTATTTCTATTTCTGCATTTGCTGTTTTCATTGCCATTTTTAGAAAGTAAAGAAAGTAATACGTGAGAGAGTCTTGAGCTATAGGTAAGTAATCAAAAGCAAGTCATGGGGTGCATTTGATATTCAAATTTCCTTGAATTTTATTTGCATTCATAAGATATATAGCCTCTGTTTATTCTCTGAGTGGATGATGTCAGCCTTCCGGATTATTTTCTTATGTGACTATTCAATTACATTTTAAGTCGCAACTTCCAACATCTTAGAAGTCTATATTTAAAGGAAAACTTTTGCCCTAAAGCCACTCACAGGTATTTTTGCTGTAAAAATGATAAAAGTTTTCTTTTATTTTAATATATCAGGTCTGGAAAGATTTTGTGTTACAGTTTTGCTTGCTCTAATTGCTGCATGAAGAAGTCCAAGGTGTTTATTTCAGAAAGGCACACACTAGTATTTTTCGATGTTTAAACTGACTTTACCCAAGCCAGTCTTGACCATTGTCCTGCACATTCTGTTTTGCTTTGAAGCATGGGGATTTTTTTGGACAGGCTGTCCCAGCTCACTTCGTGCATTGCACTGGAACAGTTCTTTCAAGTCTATCAATCGCAGCAGTGGAGAAGTCAGCCACAGCAGGGACGAGCCCTGCTAAGCCACCAGCCATGGTGGTAGGAAGCACTCTTGGTCTTCACTCTCCAGTTCACCCCAGCACCATGGGGCTACGTTCCATTGAGGCAGGAGGTACACACACACAAGACATGTATTGGTGAGTAACTAGGAAGAAGAAAGAAAACTTGCTGCTTCTATATCTCAGCAGTGAACCAGTGGTGTGGTGCTTTGCTTTCTTGGGCTTCTTAGGGGTCAGTAGGCGGTGGAGGGGTGACAGTGAAGGCAGCAACAGTGAGGAATGTGCTTTCTGCAAGGTGGTCAGCCAGCAGCATCCAGCACATTGCTGTGTGGCAGCTGTGTGGTGGCCCTGCACTGCTGACCGAAGAGCTGAAATCTTTGTGGTGAAGAGGGAAGAGAGATGAAAGTTTGCTGTGCTTCATGTATTATGGCTATGATTGGCAGGTACAGCAATACTTATTCCTAAATGCCTGTTTCGTGTCTCTTGTGAGCACCGCAGTCTCTCCTTGAAGCTATGTGATATTGATGCAACAAGAGCTGTAACTCCTGTGTCTGAAAACCCATCATGTGCATGAATAACTTGCTGAATTCATGCAGATTTCAATATGTGTTCATAGCAAAGTATAATTGGCATCACTGAAAACTGGAGTAAAGGAGTCTAAGCATCTCAGAAACTGATCTGTTTTGAAACTGTCCTCTGCCTTGTAGTTTCATGATGTTTTCACTAACAGATGAAAATGCTGACCCTAAATATGAAGGTTTTTGTCTTACTTCCTAAGTTTGGTTGCCTGAAACAAGATTGCTTTTTAGCTGTGTGCACAGAATTTTGATTAAATGGCTAACTTGGCATTACTTTAAAATCTAATTTTAATTGGAGCTTTGCTAGAATAA
>NW_009942313.1:127424-132974 GCF_000696875.1 Nestor notabilis | reverse complement strand
TTCCCTATCAGTGCTGACATGGTTAAAACTCTTTTGTATGTTGCTGTTGCCTTTTCCTGCACAGCTGAAAATGACAGCGATAGCATGAATCACTGGTGAACAGAGATAAGCTACAGTGTCCCTCCTGAACACCACTCTACTGCTCCTATGCCTAGAACACTTGTGTCACTTGTTATCCTCCTTCTGTGCAGCTTGACTCTGCTCTCTGAAACAGAAATGTTTTCCCAGCGAAGACGTCTCAGTCAGTTTTGCGATCAAAGCTTCCTTGCAACAGCCATGGGATTGCGTCTGGAGAAGACTCTCCCCCTCAGGAAGGAGGGGGCAAGGGCCAGAGCCAGCGTAATGCCAGGAACAACCCTTCACAGAGTGTCTTGAGGGCAAAGTGTGAGGAGCTCACCTATGTGGCAGCATTAACATTTATTCCTCAGGGTTGTTGATATTTCCAAACATAAAATACAACTGGGTGACACCATGCCCAAGAAGCAGCTTTGTATCAGGCTTCCAGGGCTCAAGTCCTGGGGAAACTCAGCTATGTTTTTAATAATGCCTTTAGGAACAAAACTGCCTTGGGAAAGGCTCTTTTTCCATTATGTTTGAGAGGATAAATATAACTTTCAGCTGTAGCTTTCTTGGGCAAAAGACCATTCTGGACATACTGAAGCCTGTGTGGATGCTTCAATTGATTTTGAAGGGGGCAAGACTTCCCCATTCTTCTTGCTTAATTTGTCTGGACAGGACTCCATGCACTTTTGGCACTAATTCAATGAGAAAGAACAGTGTGCTTTATAAAAAGAGACTTCAGGATGGTCCTGTCAGTGTTGTGAAGCCAATTTAAGCAATTTTGACTTAAGAAATGTCTAACAACCTTTTCACATACCAGTAGGATGGTTCAGGAAAAGTTAGTGGTTTCAGAGTGATTAATGAAAACTCACCTCTCACTTGGAGCTTAATTAATTCTTCTGTTAAAGGAATTACAGTTTTTGCTGTTAATGGAAAGTAAGCTGACCTTCAAAATACATGACACGTAGCTTAGGAGGAGAAATATTTCAGGGCCTCTTGGTATCGTACCATCTCTATGTGCTTTGCAGTATGTGCACATTTCTCTTCTGCCAGTTCTGATAAAGACTTTACTCTGAGCAAAATCTGGTCCTTAACAGCTTTGGATTATTCAGCAGTTGCCTTGCACTCTGTGAATGATGCAGCTTTTAAGAGTGGACATTGACTCTACTCTGGTCATTTTAAATTACATTTTTTTGTAAAGAGTTTAGGCTTCCTCCCAGTAATCTTTTCTGGTTTGGGATTGAAAGGCCTTTCTTCAAAGCTTTTCAGTTCCCTAAAATTCTCCATTTTATAAATGTAACAGAATAAATAAAGAAAATCAGGACATTCTTCTAATACTGTCAAAGCATTTAATAAGAAATGAAAGAGGATTTGTTTTGTTCCTACAGTTATGGCTATTGAAGCAAATTGTGGTAGTGAACATTATTTGGGTTTTGATAATTTTGAGAGCAGCTTAGACTACGGTGCATACAGTTACAACCTGTTATCGCAGAGGAACATAAGGCAGTGAATGCCACATGAGCTGTGAATTCTCATACAGGCAGGGACAAAACAGTGATTTTTGTGGATAAAGCATTCAATTAGGACGTTAAAAAAACCCTGGTTTATGCATGTTCCTCAGCTAGACACTTTCTGTGGGTCCTTGGAGGTGTTGTTCAGGGGCAAATATTCAAAGACATTTAGGCACGCATATCTCATAGATTAAATTCACTATGTGGGCCTCATCTTTCTGGGTCTGGTTTCCACCAGGTGATGATATTTCTTTTCTATCCTGTGTATTGCAGTTGCAAGCTTTGGATAAAAAGCATTTTCTCTTAGTGCGTGTCTTTTCATCTACTACCAAAATGGAGCCAGAGACCAAGTATTCAAAACTAAGTACAGGTTATCCTGTACTGCATGGGTATGTGTGTGCAAGTATGTATCCACGTGCATGTGCACACTGTCTCTCAAGTAACATTTTCTGTCCCTTTCTATCATTGTTAATGCGGAGGTAAAAAAATCTTTCTCTATATTTCCTGTCTTCTTAAATGGCTTTCCTGACTTTCCATTCTTCATTTTTCATCTGACTTTAACCTAAGCTGTGAGGAAGATGAAACTCTGACCTGCCAGAGAACATCACTCTTGTGAATAAGAAACTATATTAAAAGACGTTTGAATTCCCCACAGAAACAAAGGGTTTAAAAGCCATTAGATCTGTTTCCTTACAAGTTTGACTTCTTGTTTTGCATTACATTGCGCTATGCGCAAAACATGAAAAAGGCAAATTGGGGTGCTATGAATAAGCTTCTGACTTTGTGTAATCTACGATATTATACCACATAAAATTTGTTAAAAATTTAAACGACAAATTATTTCAAAGCAGGATGACAGAATGACTGAAGTATCATTTAAAAATATGGAAAGGGTATATCTGCATATTTTAAGCATAACTTTTCCACAGCTTGCTTTTAAAAGGAAATTCTGGAAAATTTTTAGGCAATTCCACACAACCCCCTTGGTTTTAATAACACCAGATGAACAGAGTCTGATTCCATAGATCTTTTTTCAACTAAATCTATATAAAACCTTAATTAAAACACACTGTCGCTACCAGTGCTACAGGAAACCAGATAACAAAGCAATGGCACCCAATATGCTGCTCTAGGCGGAATAATTTCCTATTTCATTTACGGTCTTAACAAATACTTCACTTTGTCTTCATTAAGTCCATATGCATCTTTCTTTGTCCCAAAGATAACATAACAGCAGGCACTGCAGGTTGTGTTTAAGCAATTGTCATTTGTAAGACCATGAAGCGTATGATACAGTTCTATAGGAGCTCTCCTAACCGAATTGTGCTTTCGCTGTGCTCAGGAGCATTTAAGCAACAGACTGATCCAAATGCTAGCACCAAGTTACATTTGCTTTGGAATTCTGAGGAGAGGCTGTCAAATTCTTCCAGGCTTTCTCATCATGAAAGAAGAATCCAGCAGTGCCTGTTATTTTATTTCTCCTGGAAAATATTGGTCTGAGTATTTTAATTCACAGAGGAAGGAGAAAGAGCGTCTGACCTTCCTAACGCCTAAGTAGTACTGCAGGAAACTGAAAATGAAAGAAAATCCAGCCAAAGTTTATTAATCTGAAAAATCATTAGTCTTACGTCTTTCTATGCGCTGATCTTGTTTACACTCAATGTGTGCACATACGGGTGGAAAGGAGATTTCAATCAACAGCTTATGCAGCATGCCCAGTTTGCACGCATTCATGTGTGACCTTTTCTCACCCTGCAGGCACAACTGGTTTCTCAGTGACATATATTTCATTAACTTTTTCGTGCTGGGATTGCACTGAAGTAACACTGATTTTGCCCCCCGGAGTCACATCAGGTGACAGGCTTTTGAATCACAGTTTACAGAAATGGTCTCCTGCAGAAGTCCTGGGGAGGGTGGGGACCACTTACAGAGTACAGAAACTACCCCTGCAACTTACAGACATGACCCCTCATAATTTGTCAGCAATCTCAGTCTGGTGTGCCCTTTAAAGCTATTTCCATTTTTATATCTATTCTTCACCACTCTCCTCTTTGACTGTACATTTCAGTGGTTCTATAGGGATGTGAGATCCAGGGATTTCTTTTTCAGTAGCAGCCATTCAGCTTCATTGCTCCCCTGTAAAACATTCATCTCTTCTCCTGGGAGTCGGTAAAAACAGCGTAGGGCAAACAGGAACAGAATCAGGGAAAATTGAGAGGGGATGTAAAAGGCAGCATGACCAGAGTAGGCAAGGAGCCAGTGTTTCTCTCCAGGCTGGTCAGTGGGCCAACTCTGAGGCAAGAGAGAAACGCAGTGGTCTGGTCAATCAGTCCACAGCAAAAAACATCTAAGTAGCAGCAGAAAATTTCCTTAGCTGTGGATATGATCAAAAACCTGAATAGCGCAGTGGAAAAAGACTTCCACCGAAATCAGTAGACTTTGGATCTGTCCTTTAAATGTGCTCTACCTTTGGTAGTTAAAATGGCTTCTGCTGTTGCCTGTTCCTCTTAACATCGCAGATCCCACACTTCTGTTATGGAAGAAGTGGACTTGCATACAACTAACAGCTGGAGTGGTAGCAAGGAAGCAGCACTCCAGAATTTGGCCTGTAAAACATTTATTACTAGTAAAGATGTGAAGGGAAGAAAAACCCCAGAGTGGTTCTCAACCTCTTGGTGAGTTTCCAGAACAGCATGAAGCAGCAAATTCCCAGTTTAGTGGCTGCAAAACAAGTGCTGTTCATTTGGAAACATCATGAAACAGAAACCCAGAGCTTTGTTATTGCTGCTTTGGAAGTCAAAATGATGAAATGAACTGCTTGCTTTTATCATCCCTCCACCAGTGAATTCCTGCAACAGCCTTTGTTAAGGAAATGGAAATTTAACTTCCAAGACCCCTTCTGAGACCTCATGAAGTATGGTAGGCATTAGGAAAAAGGATTGCAGAATTGTAACTATTTGCTACTGTTTCTTTGGTCCAAACATCACAGGGAAGAATATTTTTCAAGAGGCACAGTTTGAGACATGAAGTCAATATCTAACTCTACGCTGCAGTTGGTAGGGCCCACAGATACCGATTCATCAAAGCCCAGTTCTGAGTCTCTTCACATGATGTCTCACAGCATCCTAGATCATGCTCACCTGGGGCGGGAACTGCGCTCTCGCTTTTCATTCTCGAGCATCCAACATGTTTTGGATGCCTCTATGATACTGAGCAGTAACTGTGCTCCCAATTAGTAACAACAAAAGAAAGTGTCAAGAGTGCTAATTTTGGTGCTCTGTCCACATCCCTTTATGTATGTGGAGGTTTTATGTAGATATTGACAGGGAGCTGAAGGAAACTCACAGCTCTTTTTCTACAAAGTGAGAAATTACACAGGCCCAATCTAGGGAATACAGTAAAAGAACATAAACCAAAACATTATTACCAACACAACACTATCCATCTTTGTCCTGGCTATAAAGAAGTCAGAAGCAAATCTGTCTCTTGTCTTCCAGCCATGTAAGTCTTGATTATGATCTACTGCTAACTCTGTCCCATGCTTAGAGCTATAGCTGGGCAAGGAAGAGCTGGAGGACCCCAGAAGATACCAGGACTTTGTCACCACATCACTTCAAGAGATACCTTTTGGGGAGAATACTACAGTGATCAAGCTGCAATTGCCAAGTTTACCAGCCTGAGGGAGAGCTCTGTGAGCGAAAGGCAAGCACTGCTCTCCTGGAAGGAAAACTGCCTCTCGCTTACAGGTAAATAAATAGGCATTACTAATCTGCCACCTGTAGTATTGTTGTGTTGTGATGCTGAAAGCAATGAGGCCATGCTTTTAGCTATTTGTGGGTACTTTTCCCCATATTTATCTGTATTTTGCATGTTTTTTTCTCCTACTTGTCTAGCCCTCATTCATGGTAAAAGCATGACTCCCTGTGTTTCCTGGAGGGACCAGTCTGTTTCAATTATTGTGGCAGCAGTAACAAATAGC
>NW_009942313.1:106955-127389 GCF_000696875.1 Nestor notabilis | reverse complement strand
GGAAATGTGCCTCCAGTTTGCAGGCAACAGTCCAACTTCCTAGTTTATTTTCAATATTCAAAACTTCACCTGTGCACTTTCAGTTTGCTCTGCCATCTACAATCCTAAAGAAAAAGGCAATGATCCTACCCATCCAATGGTCCCAGGTTTGCAGGGGGTGAAAAGGGGCTTCAAAAGTTCCAAGATGAATAAAAGTACAAAACCAAGCTCACCTTCATGTTTCTCAAAAGGGATGCTAGCATCAATCACAAAAACAACATCTGCAGTGCAAAAAGGTCTCAGATACTTCACATACATACACTGATGAGTGAAGTTTCACCATAACCTGTGAAGGAGAGAGGTTCTCTGACTCCTCTGTGTAAATGTACAGCAAAAGGTACAGTGATCTGCCCAGGGAAGTAGGCAGCTGGTGACAAAGCCAGAAACAGAAAGCCTCTTCCTGACCTCTAGGCCCACAGCCTTCTGATTCCATGTCTTCTTTCTGTCACCCCAGACTAAATGGTTGTGCATGACAGCTCGGTGTGAGCAGAGGTATAAAATAATGGAAGTGAATGTCAGGTTAGCACTGCTGTTGCCTGGGTTTAATGATGTGCACTCAAAGTCATACTTACCAGAGAGATACCCTGTGTTAGGATTTCCCTGGACTTGCTGGCCATACTTCTCCATGCACCAGCCTATAATTTGTGAAAACGCTACTTTTGCTTCTATTTTCGAGTTGTGTTTCCTATAATTTCCTTCATGGTTATCGGGGCTGGGTAGTTCTGTAAGAGCTCAGTCAGCGTGAGAGAAACCGGCAGTATACGGTGAAAATGACAGTGATAGCAAACTTCAAAAGGTTCAGAGGTTCAGGCAGGGGCATAAGCTTATCTGAGCCTCTTTGGTGTGGAAATTGAGACAGAGTGTCACGAAAAGCCTCAACTCACTCGTAAGACATCTAGCAGATCAGAGGTTCAGCTGGGTTTGAAGTAACTTGAGAGTGACCTTCTCTGCACTGTTTCCGTATTTCACCTTCCTGTCTGCTGTGAGCAAAAAGTGTCAGACGCACACGATGGTTTCAGTACGCAGGGGCAGGCTCCCTACTCCCCCATCCTCTGTCCATCAGGACATCAAGGGGCCCAGCCTGCAAACAACAAAAACCCCAGCCAACCAAAGTATCCTTTTGATGCTTTACTAAGAACATTTTGGGTGAGTTTGGAAGTTGGCAGAGGATGTGTGCAGAGATGAATAATTATTTTACATGAGCAAGCTTATTAGTATGGAGGCAGCTGGACCAACTGTCAGCCTCTTAATACAGAGGTGATATGAAGGTAAAAGTGAAATAAAACTGTGCAGGACAAATTCCCCCTGACACACATGCCATGCCACTTCAGGGAAATTGATGGCTTGCATGGATTGTAAAAAGAGTACAGATTTTGGCCTTTTGTTTTTATGCAAGGCTACAAATTCCTGACGCTGTGATTGTTGCCCTTGATATCAAAGTCGCATGCTATGATTCAGTGGTTTTAGCTCTCTTCAAAGAGCTCATTAATCACTGATTGTACACGTGTATAATTATTCTGCTGGAAATCTCAGTCCATTTTTTAATGTGAGAGTCAATAGCTAGAGGTCTGTCAAGTCTATTCATTCTGAAACCCTGTTGTCAAGAGTATATAAGTGGGCTGTAAACATTCGTTCTAATCTAAACAATTGCACAGAGAGAGTTTGCTAAAGGAGGAGATTTTTTTTCTTTAAAAACAGAAGAGAAAAAATCTATATGGCTGTTTTTAGTTACATGTCCTTTAGTGAAGGTAGTATGAGACATCCAGCTCTGCAGGCCCAGGATCACAAGGCTGTGGTGCTTCTCTCCTTTCTGCCGGCAGAGGGAAAGAAAAGGCAGCTATTATTCCCTCCTCCTTCAGATACTGCAGATGGTTTTCGGCCCCAGGCAGACAGCAGTGCAGCTGTTGGTGCCAAAGCCTGGGCTCTGCACAGAGGTTTCTGTGCCATGAGTGCCTTTCTAGCAGGTGTCTTTAACCAAATCCAGGCCCATTCTGTATTTTGCACAAAAGGTGTGATTTTGATATGTGGGAGGTTACATCAAACCATGTTATGGTCCCCTTTGGCCTGAAACTTCGTAGTAAAATAATCCAGCCAACCCCTGTACCAGCTCCCTGGCAGGGAGACTGCTGCAGGAGCAAATGCTGGGAACTTGTGCCAGAACTGGCACTGAAGCCTCACTTCGAGTTGCCCCATCCCTAGTAGGTGGGTTTGGTCAGAGGGCCCTGGTGTGCTTTACAGCATTGCTGAACATGGCTGTTCCAGCAGTCAGCTGGTGGCTCCACGTGCAGACAAAATAAATAGGATTATGAGCTTGGATGATGGGAGTGCCTATATGCATGGTCTGCCTACAGTTCAGGGCAGGTTTTGGGGTCCTCAAGACTGTCTCCACAGCCCTGGGACTTTCATTAATTTTGTAGCAGAGAGCTGTGTGATGCTACATGGAGAAATGGTTAGTTGGACGGTCAAGAGGGCCAGAATGGTTCCAGAGGAGGGAATATGGAAGAGTTCAGTCCATAAGCCCTGAAGACCACCACCTCCACTGCATGGTATGGCAGAGTGGTTGTGCTGAAAACAACTTCCCTAATTTAAACAGAAAAGTTTCTGATGTTTCCCATTCCTCTCTGAAAACAGGCATGAGCGGAATGAGTCAAGCAAGAGGAAATGTCTGGCTTTTCAGCATGCAGTTTCAGGCAGGTGTGGTGCTGTATGTGCCTGCTTAGTAATCACAAAAATTATTTGTGCGCATCATTATACATTTCAATGTAGAATTGCTATGACTGGAGAAGCACCTTCTGCAGAACTGGATCACTGCATAAGCACCTCCTTGCAGTAATACTGTTTTTGAATGGCCCATGGTTCCAAACAGAGCAACAAAGCACATCAATAAATACTTAGGGAAACAGTTGTTACCTATGAGCCCTAGCTGCATATCCATGCCTCCGAGTGTGCCAGCTAAAACAGGCTTTATAAATGGAAAGGAGCACAAAGCAGCTTTCAGTAGGGAGGCATTAGATTTTTAAAAAATCCCTGAAAGTTTTCCAGTTCTTTCTGTGGGCGTTCCTGCTTTACAAAACAGAATCTGAGGACCAAAGTGATTCAGATTCATCCAAGATATCTACAGGAGCACTGGGGCTTGAATGTAACGTTTTCTGAAACCCTCAGGTGTGCAGCATACAAAAGGAGAACTTCCCTGCCTCCCCCCAGTCCTTATGCTGCACTGAGAGAACCACTGTATACAGTCACCACATGCAGTGGCCACAGTGTCCATCAATTAGTAATGTGCAGTGCCCAGGAGAACTGCAGAACCACTTAATCTGGAAAGGAAGGGCTCTAAAGAGGTCCCTGCCTCTGGCTCCAAGCAGAGTCAGTATTGAATTCAGACCTGGCTTCTCAGGGCTTATTCAATCAGATGCTGAAAACCTCCAAGAATGGAGCCTGCACAACCTTTTTGCGTAATCTGCTTCAAAGCCTGACTGTCCTCCTGGTGGAAAGGTTTTTCCTTACATCCTGTCTGGACAACCCCTATTTCAGATTATGACTGCTATCCTGTTTTACAGTCATCTCGATGAAGAGCCTGGCTCCATCTTCTCAATTACCGCTTCATAAGTACTAGCAGTCTGCTAGTAGGTCTATCAAAGCTTTGTTTTCTCTTCCCCAGGCTGAACAAGCCTTGTTTCTTCATCTTCATCTCATGCACCAAGTGTTGCTACCCCAAACATCTCAGTGGCTTTTTGCTTAGCTCACTCTGTTGGTCAACATCCTTATGTCTGGGAACACAAAACTGAACACCATATTTGCCATGCAGTCTGACAAGTGCCAAGAAAAGAGGAATGAAATGACACTGTTCTTCACCATTCTAAATTTAAGGGAAATCTGGTAGGAAATATTTTTAGTCCTTTGTGATTTAACATTTAGCTCAACCCTAAAATCACTGCGAAGCCCAAAAAAATCCATGAACAACTTTTTCTTTTTTTTTAAATGTTCCTTGCAGCAAAGCTAATAAAAAATTGCTGAAGATGTAAAAAGGTTTCAAAATCGTAATAGTTCATCGAATGCAACTAGAAAATTCTTATCTTTTATTTCAGCACTGCTGGTTCATTTGTGCATTAGAGACCACCAGGATGAGCAAGCATCACAGGTATGGAAGTCAGCTCTGAGCTATTTCAGGGCATAGGTATGCTTGCCTCAGGACATCTGAGGGAAGGGAGCAGCCAGCTCAGAAAGACATGAGGAAATAGAGTGGCCTAGGGATCTCCAGGCTAGGACTCTGAAGGTGTTCCTGAGTGTTATATTGCTAACAGATATGCACCTTTCCATAGGGGATAGTAAACACAGTGCTACCAGGCTTCTAATTCACCTTATTGAGTTGGAAGCTTTCCTCCTGTAGCTGCTGACGCCCGTTGATGGCACCTGAGACTTCTTCCTCAGGAACGGCAGACTGTAGCAGAGTCGGTAATACCTCACAGAGCAGTAGAAATATTATAATACTAAAACATGGATGTATTTGAAAAATGCCACTGATGAATGCCATTTCCAGCCAAAGCTGAAAGTCTCTGACTTTATTACCCAGACTTTCAGCGAGGGTTTGAGGGGTTTTTTTGCTTTTAATCCTTCAGGCAATACTTCCCCCGTCTCTTTCCTCCTGAAATCAGATTCCATTTCTTCAGATTTTAATTTTTTGGAGAATAAACTGCTGTAAATCTTTGGAGGATTCTCAGAAATGTGATGGCTTCTGTGTCAGGCATTTTGGTTGAGGAAATACTGCAGCTGAGTTGATGGAAAATAACCTATTGCTTGCTTTTATTAACCATTGCCTGATTACTTTTTCTTTCCTAAAATGGACAGAAGTATAACTGGTCACAAGCTAGTGCTTCATCTAGGCACAGAATAAGCCAAAAAGTGTCAAAAGTACTCACTGGGATAATATTACCTTAAATGTGTTGGAGGATTTGAATATATATTGTGAGATGGCGTTTTTGGACTTCTTCCCATTCTCACTCCTTTGTGTTGAATGCGGATAGGTTATATGAGCATTGCTTTTGCTCACAAAAGCTGTCTGAATCCAAAATGAAGCATTTCAAAATTAAAAAAGGCAAAGTCAGAAAGACTGACTCAGTGAGCAGCCCTCTCAGAGTGTGCTGTTTGGAACCGGTATCATTTAGAGGTGTTAGCGCTGAGACAGGAGAGCGTGTGCACAAAATTCCCTGCGTCACTAAATGTGACTTTCAAAACCTCATAATACCTTCTGCAAAAGCTACCATCCTGTTAAATATTTTTGCGGTTGATCTCTCCGCTGCTGAAAATATAAAGAAGGATCAAATAAAGTTGCAACTATTTTTGCCATATAAAAAAAAAGTAAAAAGCCACATCCTTTTTCTTTTCATCTCCTTCTTCTAAAAACCTGGCTGTACGGCATTTGATCAAGCTTTCGGAAAAAAACAAAACGAAATTCTCCCTCAGGCATAAAGCAATCTTGGGAAGTTTTGGCTCAAGATACAGATATTTATGAGAAAATTAAAACAAGATCTTGGAAACAAAATTCTGCAGCAGCCATAGCTGCGTGCTGTCATTGTGGCCTTAATTATTACGTGGGAGGATGCAGTTAGATATTTAGAAAAGCTGGGGGATTGATATTACTACTGAAAGACTGAAATGGGGCTGGCAGCTGTGATAAGGACAGGGGACCCTGTAGAAGCACAGCTGCTTTCCAGCTCCATGTCAGGATATGACCATGCAGCAGCAGGCAGGCAAAAGGAGGTGCTTTTGTGTCTTTTGTAGTCTGCCCGGTAAATCCTCTTCCAAAGGGAAATACTAGAGTGAATGCAGCCAGAGTGCTCTTTCTCCAGTTCTTTCAGGCACAGATCTCAGTCCTGAATTGGGAGCTGATGTTTAGCCATCAAAAGCATATTTCATACCTGTTTTAACCTGTTTAGTTGTTGGCAACCAGGCATGTGTGTGAACCCACAGCTCTTTTTTTCTGCTAATAATTAAAGCTGAACTGGCAGCATAAGGTTATTAATGGATATTAAGATTTCCAGCAACTCTGACCTGTTACTGATTTAAATCAGGGGTCAGGAATGATAGCTGACCGCCTCCATGACCTCCTGCCATGCAGTTATATCAGTATTTAATTTTTTCCATCCATATATATTCCCTGATTCTATGTTATACTGTCACTATTTTCTCACCATTATCTACCTGTAATTTTCTTCAAAACACTGGCAAAATTACTTTGTTGCTCATTTTCAAAGCCAAAGTAAGCATTCTTTAAACAGATGTTAAATATTAAAAAAGGAAGGAGTAATGATGAATAATTGGGATGACTTGAGTGAAAGAAGACAAGAATAAAGAAAATCATTTAAGAGGAATATCCATCAGTAAGACAAAGTAAAGTAAGAAACTAATTGCAGAAGTTACACTTAGTATTCTTGAGGGACCCCCAACACCAGGGACATGTCCAACTTGCAGTTACCTTCTGTCTCAGGTAGGGCTATTGAGATTATGTTGTCCATGCAATCTCACAGGTAGCTCTGTCTTATGCATATAAAATATTGGGATCATCCAGATTTAGAAGCATTAATGTGTGGCTTAAACCTGCATCACTCTGCTTTCCTCTAAGCTGCGAAGTCTGAGCTTTGCTTTTGCAAGAAGCACAACAGAGTCTCACGCCTTGCCCTTTTCCATTTTCAAAGGAGGTATTTGGGCTGTAGTTAACTCAGAATTTTTGTTAGAGAGTTGTCTCTGTACTAGTAATGGAGCTACAGGCATCACAAAAAGCGATTGTATGTGACCAGCCCTCAGCATCAGTTCTGCAATTTTCTCTGCGTAGGACATGCAGTGGAAAGCACGATTGAAGTCTTATCATAACACAGCCAAGCTGTATAATGAAACTTTAATGTCAGAATCTCTCTTCAAACACAGTACCTTGATGCCTTAATCATTTTTGCCTTTTGTTCTTTTCACCTGCTCCAGTTTTTCTAATTAGGTGGTCTGGTACCTTGTCCTGGGTTCAGAAGACATGACATACCTAATGAGGGTTCTCAGGGTGGGCCTCCCTCCCCCAGCACTGAGCAAGTCCACCACCCCTCTTCACTATGATCTGATGGTTTTACAGTGGATTTTTATCCATCAGTTACAAGCAGTGAACAATTTGATGTCCAGTTTTGTTCTTCCTAAATACCTGACAACATTGTTTATTCTGGGTTTCTCCTTCTCCTTGCTTGACTCTGCTTTGGGTTATTTCCCCCTGGATATGTTGGTAGAATGCAGGTTTCGTTTTACAGTGGATTGCCTTTTGTTACTTCTTGCTTGTAATTCTCTAGGTACCTCTGTATTGACATGTTTTTGCCCTTTCTTCTCTGCACCTGAGTGTGCAGTTTGCAACCTCCTTTGCATCCCTAATGAAAGTATTACCCAGAGCCAAAACTGGAGGGAACCCTGTAAACATTTTACTCCTTCTTCCTCATCTCTCTTTCTCCTGCAGTTTTGAATAAGGCTCCTTATCAGTCTCCCTTCCGCTGCTGCTCTTCTGTAGGTCTTGATTAAGAAAATTATTTATGCTCGTTGTGGAACTTAGAGAAGGCAAACAAGCCTGTCCTTTCATCCAGTGGTTGCTCAAAACTTACTTGGAAAGATTTAAGCATGTGTTTAAGTGTTCTGCTGAAGGGAGGCTTTTGTTTCGATTTCATTAGTTTTATCCCTTACCTTTTGATTCTAGTCTTATATGTATAAAACATCAATAACTCCATCTAGAATGGATTCTTTCTTTATTCCATGTCACTTGTTGCTCGTGTTTCCAATACCCTCTTGAAGTTTTTTAATAGCTCTTTTCGTACTGCCTGGTCAATTATTTTGTTGGAAATTGAAGATAAAAGTGGAAGGCAGTAATTGCCAAGATCATTCTTCTTTCTGTGTAAATCAATACTATATTTGCTTTATTTCCAGCTTTTGGGACTTCCATAGTTCTCCACACTTTCAAAAATAATTGCCAATGGTTCAGTAAATTAACTGGCTAATTCCCTCATCACCTTAGTATGAGTGCAGCCACACCAGCTGATATGTATGGTAGATATTCAAAGTTTCCAACCGTTCCTTTAACCCACATTACATTAATGGCTATTTGTACAGGATATTTGTTATTCCCAATGCTACATCCTTTTTCCCCTTTTTATTCAAGAAAAAAATAGTAAGGGGTTAATTTGGCCTTTGAAGAATACTGGTCGTTTCATCTTCTTCTGGCTTTTTAATGAAATTTCTTTCTGGCTGGATTTCCTTTCCCCTATGAGACATTTGCAAAGCCGTTCTTATTCCCTGATGGTGCTTTAGTTAGCATAAATTCAGCTAAGTTTCTCCTGTCACTGCCATTTCTCTTTGCTCCTGTTTTCTCCAATTTCTTTTCTATTTGTTGCTGGCCATTTTTGAGCTTTGTTACCTCTGAGTGAAGCAGCTTGCACCACGGTCACTGACCTATTCCTACAAATAGATAGAAACAGAGCTGGGCTTGAAGGATCCAATTCATCACCAGATTTTGTCCCTCCTCTCCTGCGCTGACCTGGTGTCCTCTCACATCTGGGCTTTTTCACTTTCTTTTATTTATCAGCAAAGGAAAAAGAATAGCTTTAGGCAGATATTTATGACTGCCTTTCTAAGATACTTCTCTCTTTCCAAGAGAGATGTAATAGACAGGTATCAGAATTAAGCAAGCCCTGTGTTGCCAGTTCCCTTGAGGTCATGGTAGAGACCCTCCGTGGAGGTGGGTGCCCATTTTCTCTTTAATTTGTTGCTGTGACCTTGGCTAGTGTATGATGTTCAAGCCCAGAGCTCTTCTGTTGTTGTCTCTTTCTCATGTACTTGGGAGGGCAATGACTTACATGACCTAGCAGGACTTTTCTATCTTTAACACCTTTGAAATGGTTTACCTTTTACAGCATCTCTCTCTGACTCCTTCATTTCTTGGTCATTTCTTTTTCCAGAGGCTCACTTTCATAGTTCCTAGCTCTCAAGACACTCTCACTTTAATAAATGATGACAGTTTACAAGCTGTGCTTTGGCCGCTATTCTTGCGCTTGAAGTATTTCTGAATAGATAATTGTCACAAAGTCTTTCCAGATTTAGGACAGACTTTTCATTGTCCTGCTCCTCATGGTATGGCCTCTCAAACTGGCCTGTGCAGATTGCAGAGTGGGTTGTTGCATTGTCCTCAGAGTAAGGTAATCTAATGTAGTATGTTGGGGAGCTCACACAACCTGTTTCTCATTTAGGGCCACTGCTGTCCTAAAATTGTAAGGAGGGAAATGGTTTATTCTCTTCTTTGATGTTGT
Organism: Nestor notabilis; assembly: GCF_000696875.1. Lineage (NCBI taxonomy): Eukaryota > Metazoa > Chordata > Aves > Psittaciformes > Psittacidae > Nestor > Nestor notabilis. Next base: position 118,030 of record NW_009942313.1, on the reverse strand, counting down.
TTCATGTTCACATACCTCTATTTTGCTCATTTTCCTTGTGGTGGAGGCTGCATTCATTGCTCCTGTGGCCATTTACTTGCACATAAACCCATGTTACCAGCTCTTAGAGGACAAAAGGAAAGGGGACTGGGTGAAGAACATCATTATTTTTTCTCTTTCTCTTCAAAATCCTTTGATTAGCTTTTCTACCACACGTATTTATTACCACTTTCCTGACTTCCCACTGATTATCTCTGATGCAGTCTTCTGAAAACATGGGTAAGAAATTCATTACAGGAAATATTAAAAGTACTATCTTGTTACTAAATTCATAATTATCCTTCTTTAGAGAGTACCTTATAAAGACCAAGCAGGATACCACAGATGGTGTTGCTGGAAACAAAGAGATTAATTTAAAAAAAAAAAAAAAAGGAAAAAAAGAAAAGAAAAAGAAAAAAAGCTCTGACTTTTAATTTCTTCACTGTCTCAATTTTCTGGGTAAGCACTATCACCATACTGCTCCAGAAGTGCATCCCTCGTCATTTTTCTGTTTAATGCATGTTGTGCATCTTGCCCTGACAGAAGCAGACCATATCCCCGGTTAAACCTTTCCATACTTTGTTTTGATGAAACAAGCATGTTTCATCTCATGTTTTTTAAATCTTGTCACTACTCAAAAGAGGAAACTGAGTGTTTCAAGGACCCTGCTAAAGGAATCACAATGACAGTCCCTGGACATACTGCCCAGGGAAAAGTCTCTGCTTTTCAATTATATTGTGAGCAGGACTCCATTCACATTCGGTGAGCATCTGTATTGCCATGAAAAAAGTGGGTGAACTTGGACTCTTCTTTCTTGTATGATTGAAAATATTTTTATGTATGGAGGAAATTCCCACTAAACCCTAAAAAAATAATAGAAGTCCAACATGTTAACACAGTAGATGACTTGCTGTAGTCAGTGGCAGTGTCTTTTGCTTCCAGGCAATTCGCCCACTCTGATTTTGTTCTTTATTCCCTGCTGTCTCGGATGTTCTAGAATAGACTCCCAATTAATATTTGCCATGTTGCTTCGTACTCAGCCATCAGGTAAGTTTGAAAATCTACCCGTTCATTAGGCAGTCCCACTTGAAATGTATGAGGTGCTGTGGAGGATGGTCAAAGGAAGGGAAGGTTCCCAAATGCTAATGAGGCTCAGAGAGCAAGCAAACACTGGCTTTGGGTAAATATTTAGGAGGATGCACACCACTGTTGTGGAAGCTGAGGTCTGCCTCTGTGTGCAGGCCTGCTGAAGACAGCCCTGCCATCTGTCTCTAGTTCTAGTGTCCTTGATGATGAAGGGACAATGAAAAGCTGAAAAGAAAAAAACAAAAAAGGGGGGGAAAAGGGACAATATGAATGTGAAAGACAATGACAACATTCTTCAAGAGTTTAGTTATCAAAGAGAAGATTAGGAGTTGACTTAAACATGGTCTGTTGATAATTATTTGAGGACAAGACTGTTGATAGCAGACGGCTCTTAAATTCAGCAGACAGAATCATTAAGAGAAAGCCAGCACTGAAACAGTGAAGTGGTGTGAGTTTGGATCAGAAATTAGGAGTACATTTCTAGCTATGAGGGCAGTTAACCATTTGAATGTGTTTGTCTATGTGGTGAGTTCCCTATTACTTGAACATATTAAATCCAGATTACTGCCTTTCTAAAAATGTGTCCTCTGGCACCACTGGGTTTAGTATAAGACCTGGTGGATGAATTTCCATGCTACGGAAGCAAGACATTTTTATGCTTTTTCTTGATAGCATCAACTCCCAAACATTTCCCCCCCCCTTTACCAGCTCCTGAGACACCCCCTCACTCCATGATGAGCTCCATCTGCCAGGAGCTCCCTTCAGCTCCTACTGCAGACACCACGCTTTCTTCCTACATCGCAACTCTTCAGTTAAACTGCCTGGCAGTAATTCTGGGTGTGAATGTCTAGGGCAAGCAGCTCCCCATACCCATCTTTGTTGTGGCTCAGGAGCTCAGCAGTCTCTTCAGGCATGGGAAGTGCATGACTGAAGCCTTTGTTCAAGTCTTAGCTAGGCCAATAATTTCACAGTAGGGTTGTGAAGGCCCCAAGGAGACTGCTCATGGTTAAACTGCATCCAATGGGGAGATGCACCCTCCTGTAGGTCACTGCAGACAGGGAGGTGGATGTATTCTGCCTCCTTGACATGCCATGCCAAGCTGGTTGTCAGCTGTTTTCCCTTTAGACATTGCCATCCACTTGGGAGTCCCTGCACAACCAAATCTGCAGCTGAGGGGGACGCGTTATACACCATTTACTCACTGATTCTGGATCCGTTTGACACTCTGTCTATAACACACTGAAGTGTGTTATATGTTATCTTGTCACACCTGTGCTTATCTTCCCAATTCTTCTTGGAGCTATGGGCTGCCTGAAAGATAACAACTCCACACCAAATGCAGGCATTTCACCATGGCTAAGGCTGAGACAAAGTGTAAAAAAGAGAAGAAAGGCAGGCGAGCTCTGACGGTTCAGGTTCTGATCTATCCTGTTATTTAATGAGAAAGTTCCTCTTTATCTTCTCCAAATTTGTTTTCTGTTGCAGCACTCTTCAGAAAATAATTTCTTGCACCTTCTGTCTCACAGCAGGTCATACCGCTACATTTGTTTTCAGTCCTCCTCTGATTGCATATCTTTTAAAATATGATGCTTTGTTCTTTTTAAACAAAGCAAAAAACCCTCCGAGCTGAATTGGAAGAAAATGGACTGTCTTCTTTTGAAAGATTTTAGAGGTTTTGAACTGCGAAATATATGATCACTGTAAAGTTCTTTTTGTACCGGCTCTATAACCTTGGCAGGAGCTTGGAGCTCCTATTAGTCTAGGTAATGAGCAATAATAATAGTGATAATGACACTTCTGAATGCTTAAAATAGATTCTGTAACAATGCATTGGTCCAATGTGAGATAATCTCAAATCTAATACGGTTCTGAATCCCAAGCTGCATAAAAATCCACTTTTGAGATGACATGCCGTTCTGAGATAATCTTTGCTGCATAATGAGTTAAGGTATTTAGGCTTTTCTAAATACCAGATACTCAGTTTAGAATTTTATCTTGGAATTTGGACACATCAGAAGAATAATGAGTAAGAGTGTTACCAAGAGCAGGGGACCTGCTGGCATGTAATTTTAGGTGCTTGGAACACCAGCTATTAAAGCCGCAGCTTCACATGTTTGAAATGTGGTATTTTTTAATCTACCAAAATCAGCTGGCTACCTTTGAGAACCTTCCTAGACAATCAAAACATGTACAACTCAGAAGAAACCCAGTCTTCCAGGCCTGGGACAAGTTGTGTGGTTTTGTTTAAACACACGACAAATTCTAGCATGGGTTTGCCAGCAAACCCAACAAATATGAAGTCACAGTTATTTTGTCTCTAGGCCTAGCAGTTTCAGATATGCCCAGCAGAGAGCTCTTTGTCTCTAAAACTGTTTCGAAGGAATGTGCCCCAGAACACTTTAGCATGAAGAAAACACATATCAGCTAGGAGAGGCAAACTATGCTGTAGTGATGTCCCAAGTCTGGTTTAAGCCATCAAAATGAAACGTCCTGAGTTAGCATGCTGTCGCCTCCTGTTCAAATGCATCTGATGTAGTCTCTATTCCTGTTTCAAATAGAAATTTAGATGAGCAAGGGTCACTGGAAGTTTAGGGTTCAGCCTTTGGGTCCAGGCAATATTTCTTTGAGGTACGTGATTGTTCATCTAATAGTTAATTACTTAAGGATGCTTATTTAAAGAAAATAATACACTTGAGGACCTTCTCCACCAATGGTAAACACCTTTCCCTTCCTCCTGGCTGACTGTGTTCCCAAAGCACCCCAGTCTGCACTCCTGAAGCCATGGTTTCCTGCAGGACTGGTGAGCGCAGTGCCTGCATGCAGCAAACCACTGCACCAATAGTGCACCACACAGCACCGCAGATAACGACCAACTGGTGGTACCTCAATTGGTCTCTGTTTCTTTTTTTGTTTCCTCTTCAGAACAACTACAGTAAACCTCTGGAAACAAAGTAAGCACACACCTCTCCTTTGGCTAGCACATGTTGCATGGAGTCCCTATGGTGCTGCTGCCATCCCCAGCAGTGTCATCGCACGGGGCCACAGCAGTGGCAGGGGATCGGGGTCACTTCTCGATGTATAGTGAAGGTGATATGCACTGCACATGAAAGTGCAGGTTAAAGGATATTACCTAAAGTCAGCTGAAACCAGGGTGTATTAAATGCTTTTTCTAATAATAAAACTTTTTATTATTATTATTTTATTTTAAAAGACCTCCCCAGGACTCAGGCCTTGCTAATTCATATTTATAAGTAAATTCTCAACTTATTTAGAGGAACATCGTCTGATGAGACCCTTGGAAATTTGCTGCAGGGATTCTCTGCTGGCTTCCAGTACATTACTGCAGGTAATGAAAAGTTCCAAGGCAAATTTACTATAAATATGAAAGTAAAATATTAAAGTTCTAGAATTTTATACATAAATAACAATTCTAATCTTAAATATTTCTCCTATTCCATGCCACCCTGGCTTCTGCATCTATAGTCTCCCTGTGACTCCTGGATTTAATATGCTTAGTTTGCAAGAAAAAAGATGAGATGTTTCCCTTTTACCACATGACTGCATCCGGTTTATTTAAACTATGATGCAAATAATGATGAATTATTCACTTATCTTCTTTTTCATGAGTTATGCACAGGCCTATTTTTATGAAGTAATTTGTAGTCTCCAGGCATCTCTAGTCTCTCCTTGCTGGAAAGTCCAACCAAAATATTCCTCAGCAGATTTTCTGCAGACTTCATTTATTGATTCACGCTGCCCAGGCCATGACTGGTCAAGGTGTGGTCTCAGATGCCTGGGTTTGATTATAAGAAAAAGAGTGACTCTGTAAGGAATGACATTTCCCATGTACAAGTATTCTGGCTCCTACACAAATGCAGGCTTTGCAAAGACCAGCTCAGACGTCTCTCAATATCCGCATGACCAAAGCTCAGTCAATCAAGGGCTATTGCAGAGTAGACAGAAATGTGCAGAAAACAAAGGAAAGCAAGTGGCTATTCTGATACCAAAAGAAGGATCCTGAAATCAGTGAATTCACTCCTACCTTGCTGTAGTTCAGTTCTCCACTTTTGACCTAGGAAGAAACTCAGTCTGCATCTGTTGGCAGGGAAAATGGAGATTCAACCACTTTGTGCTTGCTCTATAGCTTGTTGGGAAGCAATTCAGCTGAATGCTGCAATGCCGCTACTCATCAATTTTTCACAGTACATCAGCAAGTTAGTTTTCTTATGGAAAACCTTACTTCACCACTTTTTATTCTTCTCACCCACAGTCTCTGCCTGAAGGCTGTGATTCTCTCCAAAACCTATCAGTTTGGTTCCCTGGCCAACTAAGAAAGTTCATTAGCTGTTTTCTGCTTGTGCCTTTCTCTAGGACAGAGAAGCAGCCAGAATTTGGATGTCTGAGTGATAGCATGTGTATCACAGCTGTCCCTGCCATGATGCTTCTCCACGCACATAGGTAGGATCGCCCCTGAAAACATAAGCTTTGTCATTTTTCCTCCTTGACCCCACCTAAAGCTTAAGGGTTGAGAAGACCCTGGAAAATGGTTCTCCACAGTTTGGGGGAATGTGGAACTCACTGTGACCATCCCTGACATTGCCCATTGTTGAGGCACTTGTGCTCCCACCTTGTTTGGGCACAGGGTGTGCTCCCTGTGCCAGAAGTGTTGCAGCAGTTAGGAGAGCAGGGTAACCAGAGGGCAGGCCAGAACTGGAAGGGGCTGCCGGTCTGATGTGAGGGTTCCACAGCCAGCTTAGGAGGAGTACAAGGCATGCACATTTACCACAGCTACAGACTTCTGGGAAGTTCCAGTGCATTTGTGAAGTTACTGAGAAAAAACCTGGTAGTTAGCAAAGACCTGCACAGCTTTTCAAGCCTCTGAATTTGCTCAGTATCTGAATTTGATCCCTGCCAACAAAGATAAAATCTACCTGGTTTTAGTGTGGGATGCCATTAATGCCCGAGGAGACTTTAATAACACCAGAACATATTCATAAACTGATCCTCAGTGATTTTTGTATGCACATCTCTGTCTATCTAAAATATTCTTCTACCTTCTATTCTTAGGCAGACTCTTTCACTGCAATTTTGAATGCATCTTACAGAGGGCTGAGAGCTCCCTTTTGTAGTGAAACCACCACACTGAGCAATGAAGGTACCCAGAAGGAAAAATATTTGGAAAGGTTTGTATTCCAATTCCTGATTTCATGGATTAGTCTGAAAGTTGTATTATCTATTCTGCCTGAGTGGCAGCTGCTTATAAGCCTTGAGGGAGAAATACTAAATATCACTTTCTCTTTCATAAGAAAGATGATCTTATTTATTTGAACTGGGTTTTATTCTGTGCTTTTTATATGCACCAAGCAGCAAACATTACCTCAGCACTCCAGAAGTGTTTGCCCTCTGCCTTGGAATCAGCCCACCCTGCCAGGCTTGGCACCCAGGTTTGACATTTCAAAATGATTTTGTACTCACATGGTAACTGAGTTGTCGCAAATCCCCTAACAGAACATGGCCCAGCTTCATCCCCTGAAATATGATTGACTGCCTCAGTGATTCCCTTGCTACTCTTCATAATACTCCTGTGGGGTATGTGATATTCCCATGGAATGGGTCAGAAAATACAAGATTTAAAGCACAAAGCTTAAAAAGGTTTGCATATCATGCATGCAAGATGACACCAGTTTTTCATTGTTTCAAAGCTGTTACATGTGTTCTCTCTATTTTTCTCAAAAACATGACTGAGACCAGAATGAGAATGGCATCACCCATTTATTCACCATCATAAACTTACTCGGATAACGCTTGCAGTGAGAACAGTCTTCCAGAGAACATCATAGGCTGGAACAAAGCTGGAAAAAGCAAAGATTTTGTTCTGTGTTTTAAAGGTGGGCTGCTTGGATCACTGTCATTGCTGTTCAAACACATTTAGTTTGTTCTGATTCCTGGTCCTCTCATCAGCTTAGAGAGACATTACTAGGAGATGTCAGCAAGCCCCAGGCCACCCAGCAGATCAATAGATAAGTTGAGATAAGATTGTTCTTACCTTCTGGGGCTGTGGCTGGACACCACTACCTCCTTTCTGTTATCAGAAAAGCCCAGTAAGTGCAACCTGTTTATCCCAGGACAGATAAATTTAATTTCTTCTTTCTTTTAAGTCCTTTCCAGTTCTCTATCACCAAACATTGATTTAAAAATGGACATTTATCTTCCTTGGGCACAACACTTTGGATATATGCAGTCCTCTGAACTTGCTCTTTACCTTTGGAAAGTGATAGTGCTAACAAATTGAAGCCTGCGATCAACTTTTTAATAGGCAAATAATGCCACCAGATTTACATGCTGACAATGGAGTTGGTGTTAATGGAAGACTATATGAACTAAGGGAACTTTGGGGTCCTTTAATGCTAAAAGCCTGCAGCAGGTAGGTTTTTAATTTACAAGCTCCACTTAACCATCTACTTGTCATTTGGAGCCTGAGGCTTGCAAATGGGTAAAAATGGATAAAGCAGTCAAAGAGGTGCTGAAGTATTATTAGATGTGGAGTGCCTACAGCAAATACTCTGTGCAATTGCCACACTAACTAGGCACAGAGGCACAGGCTGACAGCCATTGCCAGCTGGTGTCTATGTGCTCTAGTGGGAGATCCACACCTATCTGAGCATGTGTTCACAGGGAATAGAGGATGGCAGCCTTAGTCTTAGCACACCAGGAGAAACCGGCAGGAACCAGGAAGCCATTCTGAATAAGACTATGTATGTTTATATTTTGTCACCGGTTGCTCTTGGGAAGCTAAACTCAGCACAGGCACGCTGGAAACATGCTCCTGAGCTGCAGCAGCCAGCCCCCTGGCAGGCACTGCTGTGCTGTGCTGGGCGGCCTGAGCCCTCAGCTCCACTGTGAGGTTTCAGGCAGGAAAAGTCACAGTCTCTCTCACTGGTGGGTGGCATAAAGTGCAATGGGGGACAGGTCTGTGTGCCAGATAGAATGGCTTTTGCTGTTCTTCGGTTTTGATTTTCCTGGGAGATGTGAAACGAAAGGGGAGGGGAGATCATAGTATGTGTTTAAATTTACAGAAGCTATTTGGCTCCTTACATGAAGGACACGTCCGAAAACAGGCACATCAGAGTAATGGGGGAGGCAATTTGACAAGAAGAAAGCACTTAAAGTAATGGGATTGCTGATGAGGTCAGGGTTATGAAGAAGTCCGAACTGGGTCAGAGCTCCTCATTTCAAACTAATGAACCCCTTGATGACAGGAGCTGGAGTTTCTTGATGAAGGGAATGGACTGTTCACAGCAAAGTGGTGATGTCAGTGTCAAAAGCAGCACTGTGAGGTTAAAGACAGTAATTTAATTCAATTGGGCAAGCGTCTGCCACCTTTCTGGTCAAGGGGGTCTGGGCAAATTCCTTGTGTGGGTTCAAATCCAACACTTTATCTTCAAAATACCAAGGCCAAACAGAGTTCAGTTTTACATGCTCATGTAGAAGTTCACCTTTTATTCACCAGAAACAGCTTGTTTCATGGCTCATAAATATTAAACTAATATAAATGTAACCTCTGTGCTCTCAGGACTGATCACGAGCGAACGAATTTACGAGCTAAAATTTCCGAGCTGCAGTCCCTTTTTCCTGTTGTTGGCATCCTCTGTTAGACAATGAGCAAAAGCACCAGCACCTGTGGTCAGCTCACACTCAGAAATGACCCCCTCCTTAATTCCTACCTCCCCTCCTCTGGCTCCCCAGTTGTAGCAACTCAACAACCATAAATATCCCAGCCTGAGTTTGTGAACTTCTCCATTGCCTCATCTGCAAAAGCTGTGCAAGGGCATTACTAGTTTCTGTGGTGCTGTGTCCTTCTCCAGTAGTTTGTTAGCTTGCTGCTGAAAAGCAGCACAGTCTAGAAGTCACTGGTAACAGAAATGCCCAAGTGATTTTGTGCTGTAACTTCTGAGATGAAAAACTTGGCTGGGAAAAAACAGAAGTCATAAGTCTATTTGCCTCACCTACTTACTGTGCGCTTATCTGGAACAGCTTGTGAAATTCTTTGGAAACATAATGTATTTAGCAGATAGGGGCCAAAACTTTGAGCTCGCCAAAAGGAAACTTTAATTCACAGTCTTGATATGATGGGAGAGCTAAACTTCAAGTGGCCTGATGTAAGGCTTTTCTGACATTTATATGGTGAAATACAGTTTGGTCCCACATTTAAAGGTGGCATGGGGGGGAAGTAAACAGAAAAAGATCTCTTGGGAAAGTTTCAAGGCTGATGACCAACATTTAAACATTACCTTCATTTCTCCTAAGGGTCTTTGAGAGAAGTTCTTGGATTGCCCTCTTGGGCAAGCGGAGATCTGTACAGTTGGCTTTGAATCATGAAGAATTAAATTTGTTCAGGTGCTGAATGCCTTCAGCTCCTGCAATTTCTCTCTGCCATCATACAACACCTCAGAAATAGCAGATGCGTTTCCAAGTACTTCTGCCACCAAGCATGCTACCCTACCCACAGGTAGGAAAGCTGTGTTAGCCCTCAGTCTACCCTTAGTCCAGCTTCCTTCTGCCTTGCCTTTCATGATGAGTGCCTTCCTCAGTCGCACCTGCCACCTGCTGTTTACAGGGATAGGACACAGAGTCTGTTGCCTGCTTCAGATTTCAAATGTGATGCTCACCTCATACCCAGAGAAGACCACAAAGACAACCGAGTAAATGAGCAGACTAATAGAAAATGTAATTAGCCTATTTTTCTGATGAGGCAGGAGATAAAGTCCTGACTGCCTGTTGTTATTCAAGAGCTGATGGCACTTTCTGTGCAGAGGAAACCAATGACTTTTGTCCTGTGTGAACACATTATGTTCCACTTCAGTTTCCATGGAATTTTGCTGTTCTTGGCCCAAATAATTCTTCAGTTTTTGTGAGGGCCACAGTACTGAACAGCAAACCGTTTCAGCACAGATGTAGCAGTATGACAGGTTGTGTGCTGAAATTTAGCTTAGAGCTGATTTAGCAGAGTATTTGTGTCTGTGAAGAGTCACCGTGGCTATGGTTTGTGTTCAAAGCCTCACAGGATGCTGAGAAAAGCTCCGGCAAGCTAGACCCAGAAAAATGCACCCATGTGTCTAAAAGTCAGGTGTTGCAATGAGACGAGCAATCCAGGGCCAGGAGCCTGGCATTAGACACCTGTGTGCAAGGGAAGTCCTGAGCCTCTGCAGGAGCTCCCAGAACAGCGTGCTGAGGAGATGGCCTGCACTGACCAAAAGGGTAGCTGAGCTTAGGGGTATGTTTGTGGGGCAGCAGGGTGGCACCTCCATCCCTCAGGAGTGGTCGTGCTCATGGGCCAGCACCTGCATTTCTGGATTTTCCTGTAATAAAAATGAACAGAGGTCCTGGGGGTGATGGCTTGAGCTGCTTCCTGAAGAAACAAGAAGGCAAGGTTTCATTCCTTCATTTGTCTGGAAGGGACCAAATCCACACAAATTAGGAGGTGTAAACTGGACATGAGGCATGGCACATATGGGTCTGCCTCCCACCCAGCTGAGATCTTGTGCCTCCTTGTGCCTTCACTGATGGGGGAAGAGGGAGTCTGGCTAACTGCTATTGTAAAAGAAATTCCCATTTTTCTCCCGTCACCTGGTTTGAAGACAGAGCGATGTCTGAGCATGCAACATGAGTTAAGCGTGTTCTGAAACCACCGCTCAGGTCAGCCACCTTGAGGATCATAGCTGAAGGTCTGGTTTCACCATAGGGATTGTAGTTGGGCACAGACTAGGTGTTAAGCCCAAGGAAAGAGTATTTGCAGAAAAGTAAATTCTAGGCATCTGTGGCGCTTGAGTGTGGAAGAAATCACACCTCTGAAGTCAGCAGTCTGAGTGCTTCCTGGCCAGATGAGGGTTTTTCTAATGGCGGTTTTAGATTTGGTGCCATGCAGAGAGCTGGTGCTTATCTAGACCTTCAGGGTTACCTTGATACGGCAA